>NC_048579.1:59607579-59685079 GCF_013265735.2 Oncorhynchus mykiss | reverse complement strand
ATAACTAACAAAACAAGAAATGTGAAAACTCAAAACAGCCCTATCTGGTGCAAACACAGAGACAGGAACAATCACCCACAACCACACAGTGAAACCCAGGCTACCTAAGTATGATTCTCAATCAGAGACAACTAATGACACCTGCCTCTGATTGAGAACCATACTAGGCCGAAACATAGAAATACCCCAAAACATAGAAAAACAAACATAGACTGCCCACCCAACTCACGCCCTGACCATACTAAATAAATACAAAACAAAGGAAATAAAGGTCAGAACGTGACACAAGGTATGTTGTCCTTGGCTCCGAAAGTGTTCAATATAAAACTGTGGTAATGTTACACAATGTACTGTTATGCTACCATAAGTTAATAATATAATATAAAGATTTATGTTAACAAGTTTCACAAAGCTCGATAACTAGGGTATCTATTGTAACTTGTGAGTAATTTGGACAGTGTTTGAGTGTTTGAGTGTCCATTTGCTTGTGCAGGTGCCTGAGAGCTAGGACTGCGCAAAGGGTTAACATGATGTGTGTTGTCTCTTCGTGTGCAGGGCAAATAAAAATAATTCAACTAGCAGACCAGTTCAGTTGTGGCAGCGTCCTAATTAAAAGTACACAACGCAGAATGAACCACGCTACCCAGAGGTATGAGTTATTTGAGGTAGAGATGTACAGTCGTGGCCAAAAGTTTTGAGAATGACACAAATATTAATTTTCACAAAGTTTGCAGCTTTAATGTCTTTAGATATTTTTGTCAGATGTTACTATGGAATACTGTAGTATAATTACAAGCATTTCATGAGTGTCAAAGGCTTTTATTGACAATTACATGAAGTTGATGCAAAGAGTCAATATTTGCAGTGTTGACCCTTCTTTTTCAAGACCTCTGCAATCTGCCCTGGCATGCTGTCAATTAACTTCTGGGCCACATCCTGACTGATGGCAGCCCATTATTGCATAATCAATGCTTGGAGTTTGTCAGAATATGTGGGTTTTGTGTGCCCACCCGCTTCTTGAGGATTGACCACAAGTTCTCAATGGGATTAAGGTCTGGGGAGTTTCCTGGCCATGGACCCAAAATATTGATGTTTTGTTCCCCCGAGCCACTTAGTTATCACTTTTGCCTTATGGCAAGGTGCTCCATCATGCTGGAAAAGGCATTGTTCGTCACCAAACTGTTCCTGGATGGTTGGGAGAAGTTGCTCACGGATGATGTGTTGTGAGTGAGCCCACTCCCTTGGCTGAGAAGCAACCCCACACATGAATGGTCTCAGGATGTTTTACTGTTGGCATGACACAGGACTGATGGTAGCGCTCATCTTGTCTTCTCCAGACAAGCTTTTTTCCGGATGCCCCAAACAATCGGACAGGGGATTCATCAGAGAAAATGAGTTTACCCCAGTCCTCAGTAGTCCAATCCCTATACCTTTTGCAGAATATCAGTCTGTCCCTGATGTTTTTCTTGGAGAGAAGTGGCTTCTTTGCTGCCCTTCTTGACACCAGGTCATCCTCCAAAAGTCTTCGCCTCACTGTGCGTGCAGATGCACTCACACCTGCCTGCTGCCATTCCTGAGCAAGCTCTGTACTGGTGGTACCCCAATCCCGCAGCTGAATCAACTTTAGGAGACGGTCCTGGCGCTTGCTGGACTTTCTTGCGCGCCCTGAAGCCTTCTTCACAACATTTAAACCGCTCTCCTTGAAGTTCTTGATGATCCGATAAATGGTTAATTTAGGTGCACTCTTACTGGCAGCAATATCCTTGCCTGTGAAGTCCTTTTTGTGCAAAGCAATGATGACGGCACGTGTTTCCTTGCAGGTAACCATGGATGACAGAGGAAGAACAATGATTCCAAGCACCACCCTCCTTTTGAAGCTTCCAGTCTGTTATTCAAACTCAATGGTCCTTTTGTGGCAGGGCTGAAATGCAGTGGAAATGTTTTTTTGGGATTCAGTTCATTTGCATAGCAAAGAGGGACTTTGCAATTAATTGCAATTTGTCTAATCACAACATTCTGGAGTATATGCAAATCGCCATCATACAAACTGAGGCAGCAGACTGTGAAAATGTATATTTGTGTCATTCTCATAACTTTTGGCCATGACTGTAGGTGCCAGGCGCACCAGTTTGTGTCAAGAACTGCAACGCTGCTGGATTTTCACACACAACAGTTTCCCGTGTGTATCAAGAATGGTCCACAACCCAAAGGATATCCAGCCAACTTGACACAACTCTTGGAGTCAACATAGGCCAGCATCCCTGTGGAACACTTTTGATGAGTTGAGGCTGTTCTGAGGGCAAAATGGGGGGTGCAACTCAATATTAGTTTAATGTTTTGTCCACTCAGTGTATGTATATAGAGTGTATTTAATGACTGGGGGACCCAAGTGAGGCCCACAGCTTACAAACACATTCTAAGAAACCATCTAAGAATCATGTGTGTTACAAGCTATGGTATGTTTCTGGGTCTAGCTTGGTAGGCTAGTCCTATGTTAGTAATCTTCCATAGGAAATGTGCCTACTAAGCATCACACGCTCATGCCTCAGTGCTATGTCTGCTTGCTGAATAAACAAAGCTGTCCCAGTTGAATTTGATGTGGAAGAGGACATTGTCATGATTTATGAAATCAATCAACACCCTCTCATTTTTAGCCACAGGCAGGATTCATCACAGCAATTAGACCTTGTGAAGAAAGCTAATTACCAGCTCAAAAAACAAAGTGGTTCTCAGTGATCTTTTAGTGGAAGTTAAGAAAACCTTTGGAAGTTAAGAAAGACTGTACTTTTAAACGTTGGTAGATGCAGCTTTGAAGCTATAATTTACCATGGTATCACAATGGCGTTGCATTAACAGACTTTGAGTAATCACATCATTTCATTCAGTTTTTTTAAATAATTATGCATGACTAGTTCTCAGAGGTGGCAGTTGATTGACATGTTTGTTGGGGCATACCTTGTTTTATTTTCTCCAAGAAAACAATACCAGTTGATTGATGTCATCCCTCTTTCACAAAACATTTGACATGTTTTAGAGGAGATAGCTACCTTTCTCTTCAACTTTGAAACATTCAATTTTAACACTGTTTCCACCCACCGAGACAGTTGGAGACTAGAAACTTGCTTCAGAACGGTGTCGCTGAGGGCGAGCACACTCAGCAATGTGTACTGTCAGTGTGACCTCTCACTGCCAGCATTGCGTTAGTGGGAGTTCACAGTATGCGGCTATCTCCCAGGCACAGGCATGTCTCACTGAGGGACATATCTGGCAACCCAAACAGCCTCAATTGCCCGTGGCACATTATCTAGCAACCCAGCGGCCCACATGGGCCTTGGGAACATATCTGGCAACCCAACCACCTACAAGGGCCTATGGCACATTATCTAGAAACCCAAAAGCCAACAGGCCTGGAGAGCCAATCGACACCCACCATTAATTGCTAGAGTCCTGACTCCTGCCCACGCCAGCCATCACTACAATGCCATCCCCTTCCGATGATCCCCCTGGCCGTGACGACAGCCTGCCCAGAGAGTTAATCAACCTCATAGGCATCCTTCTGTTTCCTTTGGTGTTTAATGAGATAATAACGAAAACCAAAACGGTGTGTGGTAGGCTAATTGTTGTTTTTGCTGCTTCGTAATTGCGCTGTGGTAAGAAGGTCAGGGTTGTTTGAGAAAGTCGGAGTGTGTGTGTATGCTTGACCAACCATGCATGCCTAGCTCTCAGAGCCTCCTCAGTAATAACAGTGGAGTGGAGGGACAATGGGAAGACTCGGGAAGGATCAAGCTGGATGGATGGCACACTGAAAGTGCTGACGGGTGGAATGTTTAGGCATTGCTTTGGTTGTCACTCCAATGCAAGGTAGTACTACTTTGGGAGGGCATGCAATGAAAGGTCTTGATGTCTAAAAATGCTCAACTTTCTATGAATAATGCAGATTTTTTTAATCACTGTGAACCTGAATAATTCCTGTAGGTTGCTGACATTTGCTGTGAAACATTTTCAGGTTCACACTTCTCATCATCACTGTATGAATTATAGAGGTGGTTGTCAATGACGGGAGAGGAAAGGAGGGGAGAGGAGAGGAAGGGAAAGGAGAAGGAGTGAGGTGGGGGAAGGGAGAGAGCGAGAGCAAACTAGAATGTTATTTGGCTCTAAACAAAGAGTACACAGTGGCAGAATATACAGCAGCAATATCACAGCAGAAATATTTGGGACCTGTTGCCACAAGAAAATGGCAACCAGTGAAGAACATACACCATTGAGAGAGAGAGAGAGAGACTGAGAGAGACGCTGAGAGAGACTCTGAGAGACTGAGAGAGACTGAGAGACTGAGAGAGACTCTGAGACTGAGAGAGACAGAGAGAGAGACTCTGAGACTCTGAGAGAGACAGAGAGACTCTGAGACTCAGAGAGAGACTGAGAGAGACTGAGAGAGACTGAGAGAGACTGAGAGAGACTCTGAGAGAGACTGAGAGAGACTGAGAGAGACTGAGAGAGACAGAGAGAGAGAGAGAGAGAGAGAGAGAGAGACAGAGAGAGAGACAGAGAGAGACTGAGAGAGACTCTGAAAGACTCTGAGAGACTGAGAGAGAGAGAGACTGTCACAGGTTGATTTGAAGCATTCAGTTGAAGTTGGAAGTTTGCATACACCTTAATCAAGTACATTTAAACTCAGTTTTTCACAATTCCTGACATTTAATCCTAGTAAAAATTCCCTGTTTTAGGTCAGTTAGGATCACCACTTTATTTTAAGAATGTGAAATGTCAGAATAATAGTAGAAAGAGTTATTTATTTCAGATTTTATTTCTTTCATCACATTCCCAGTGGGTCAGAAGTTTACATACACTCAATTAGTATTGGGTGGCATTGCCTTTAAATTGTTTAATTTGCGTCAAACGTTTTGAGTAGCCTTCCACAAGCTTCCCACAATAAGCTCCTGACAGAGCTGGTGTAACTGAGTCAGGTTTGTAGGCCTCTTGGCTCGCACACACTTTTTCAGTTCTGCCCACAAATGTTCTATAGGATTGAGGTCAGGGCTTTGTGATGGCCACTCCAATACCTTGACTTTGTTGTCCTTAAGCCATTTCACCACAACTTTGGAAGTATGCTTGGGGTCATTGTCCATTTGGAAGCTTTAACTTCCTGACTGATGTCTTGAGATGTTGCTTCAATATATCCACATAATTTTCCCAACTAATGATGCCATCTATTTTGTGAAGTGCACCAGTCCCTCCTGCCGCAAAGCACCCCCACAACATGATGCTGCCACCCCCGTGCTTCAAACATAACGATGGTCATTCTGGCCAAACAGTTATATTGTTGTTTCATCAGACCAGAGGACATTTATCCAAAAAGTACGATCCCCATGATCCCCACGATCCCCTTTGTCCCCATGTGCAGTTGCAAACCGTACTCTGGGTTTTTTATGGCGGTTTTGGAGCAGTGGCTTCTTCCTTGCTGAGCGTCCTTTCAGGTTATGTCGATATAGGACTTGTTTTACTGTTGCTATAGATACTTTTGTACCTGTTTCCTCCAACATCTTCACAAGGGCCTTTTCTGTTGTTCTGGGATTGATTAGCTCTTTTCGCACCAAAGTACATTCATCTCTAGGAGACAGAACGCGTCTCCTTCCTGAGAGGTATGACGGCTGTGTGGTCCCATGGTGTTTATACTTGTGTACTTTTTTGTTGTTGTTTTTTTGTTGTTGAATTTTACCCCCTTTTTCTCCCAATTTCGTGGTATCCAATTGCTAGTAGCTACTATCTTGTCTCATCGCTACAACTCCCGTGTGGACTCGGGAGAGACGAAGGTTGAAAGTCATGCGTCCTCCGGTACACAACCCAACCAAGCCGCACTGGTTCTTAACACAGCGCGCATCCAACCCGGAAGCCAGCCGCACCAATGTGTCGGAGGAAACACCGTGCACCTGGCCACCTTGGTTAGCGTGCACTGCGCCCGGCCCGCCACAGGAGTTGCTGGTGCGCGATGAGACAAGGATATCCCTACCGGCCAAACCCTCCCTAACCCGGACGATGCTAGGCCAATTGTGCGTCGCCCCACGGACCTCCCGGTCGCGGCCGGTTACGACAGAGCCTGGGCGCGAACTCAGAGTCTCTGATGGCACAGCTGGCGCTGCAGTACAGCGTGTGTACTATTGTTTATACAGATGAACGTGGTACCTTCAGGCGTTTGGAAATTGCTCCCAAGGATGAACCAGACTTGTGGAGGTCTTGGCTGATTTCTTTAGATTTTCCCATGATGTCAAGCGAGGCACTGAATTTGAAGGTAGGCCTTGAAATCCATCCACAGGTACACCTCCAATTGACTCAAATGATGTCAATTAGCCTAGCTTCTAAAGCCATGCCATAATTTTCTGGAATTTTCAAAGCTGTTTAAAGGCACAGTCAACTTAGTGCATGTAAACTTCTGACCCACTGGAATTGTGATACAGTGAATTAGAAATCAAATAATCTGCCTGTAAACAATTGTTGGAAAAATGACTTGTGTCATGCACAAAGTAGATGTCCTAACCGACTTGCAAAAACTATAGTTTGTTAACAAGAAATTGGTGGAGTGGTTGAAAAGCGAGTTTTAATGACTACATCCTGAGTGTATATAACCTTCCGACTTTGCCTTTTAGATCATAATGAAGAAGATGATATGAACATGGAGGACTTGATCCTGGATATGTACTCATATTCTGAGAAGCTTTTAATATGGCCCAAGGTGTATACAGTGTACTATTCATTTTAAAACCACCCTCTTTAGTTCTTTCCTCAACCTTTTTTTTACCCATAATTCCATGTCCCTGCGGCTTTATATCACAGTGGGGTACGGAAGGGCTTAGCTCCCCCAAAAAGCGTCACAGTTGAATTCAATAACCCATTCATCCGAATGCCAGGATTGTGTTTTTCCTGTTGCCCCTGCCTACAATCTTAGCCGTTTTGTGCTGGGGCTGAAAAATGAGAGTACTTGAGCCCTGTGTGGCTCAGCCCTGTGTGGCTCAGCCCTGTGTGGCTCAGCTCTGTGTGGCTCAGCCCTGTGCTGTTATTTAGCACTCCAGTGGTTGGTCGAGCTGGATGGGCTATAATAAAGAAGTAGAGATGCTAACACAACCCAATGAACCTTGGCGTCATTTACAAGCCAGGGTAGCTTTCGTGTCTCACAATGTGTCAGCGCCCATGTGTGTAAATGGATGCTGCCCATGATGGGACATTAGGGCTGGAACGCATGCACACGCATCTGGCAACCACATCCCCTGAGTATCTCAGGGACATAGGCAGACCAAATACAGCCCTCCCTCCCCCTCCCCCACACACACACGCACACACACACACAGAGATATTCTTTTTAGGGAGTGTAAAGACAATAATGAGTTTCTTCACTTGGTGATTTCACCTCTCAATGGAAGCAACTCATCCAGAATTTCCCAGAGACCAAAAGTAGCCCTCTGGCAGAGCTCCTGCCTCACGGGGTCCAACAGAAAACTGCTGATTTAGACCACAATAGACCACAACAGCTATTGTTCCTTCCCTCTGCCTCATACTAGATATAGCTTCTGCCTTGATAAGAATAACTAGGCCTAATCAATGTTGTCCTATTGATTCTGAGGAGTTAACCGATATCGTTATTCATGCTCTGTTTCTGTAGTGCCCGGCAGTTTCCTTCCTCCATATTGTCTCCTCTCAGTGTCCCTGAGTGACAACTGAGAAGACATTATCATTCCAGTAGGGTTGTGTCTGTGTTAATGTTCGGCCATCATTCATTTCTGCTCTGCTGCACAGTCCCGCACGGCCTCGGCTAGGACTGCATTGAATTACAACGGTCTGTTACGTACTCTAGTCTAGAGTCCAGGATTTCTCGGTTGTAGGTAAGCTTTACACGTGGCTAATGGGAATGTAATGTGAATCCTATAAGCCATGGAGATGGGTGTTGTCTTGGTCAACGTCCATTGGGTTTGCTGTTTCTGAGGAGATATGAATGCCTGCTGACTCCCAGGTGGCGTCCTCCCATGTACGAGACCTTTTAGAAAATGCCATGGATTCACAGCACTGGCCTTTTGACTTTCCATGTTTACCTGGTGTGTGTGTGTGTGTGTGTGTGTGTGTGTGTGTGTGCGTGTGCGTGTGCAAGCTTGTTTCTATATGTGTATATGAATTATGCATGTTTCAATGTTATTTGTGCTGTCTGTTACATTCCGGACCAGTAGTAACAACGTAACCTAGCAACGAGCTGTTAATTTTGTGGTCCATTATGATCCAGTCAGACAGCATGATGAAACAACATATGACTTTTATCTCTGGACAGCCTTTAAACAAGTCCCATGTGACAGCTCGTCAAAACTCCCCGGGGAACCACAGATACTATCATCCTCAAATGGGCCAGTTGATTGATTCAATTTGAGCCCATATAATCGACGTTTGAGTCTTGTGATGCAGACGAGCCATGTGGCCACTAAAAGTGTCCAGGAGGACAGGCTGGAGGATGGAGATAAGGCCTGAGCACAAAGACAGCTCACGATCAGAGCTAAGAAAAGATGAGGGCTAGGAGATATGTGTTGGGGTGTGTGTGTGTGTTGGGGTGTGTGTGTGTTGGGGTGTGTGTGTGTGTGTGTGTGTGTGTGTGTGTGTGTGTGTGTGTGTGTGTGTGTGTGTGTGTGTGTGTGTGTGTGTGTGTGTGTTGGGGTGTGTGTATGTTGGTGTAACTCATTCTTCTTTAATAGTGACCTCACATCTCCCCACAGCCATCCACCCCTCAGGAGAATTATTACCCAAATGTTCCCCGACTGTAGTTCTGCCCAAGGCTGTTTACGTCCAATAAAGTCACTCTAGTATTTAACCGTTTGATCGTCCAGCACTGGAATCATAGATGGATTTTAGTCATGTTAAATCATGGTCCCCTCTCACATTTCCTTCAAAGTGGTGAAACATGTTATGTTTAATACCTGTGGAAATATGTGATACTGCAATGTATTGCTATCAAATGTGTGTAACAGGTAGATGTGTTGCCTTGCCTCTGGTGCACTTTCTCACTCTCTGACACACAGCCCTGCACTATGGTCTCTCCAGCATGCTGATATTGAAATGATTCATTTGTTCCCGTCGGATATTTACAAGCCATTTAACTTTAATAGTATTTCCATGGCTAAACGGATAGACCATTATGCTGCACCCACATACAGTGTTTAATGATCAGCCATTAGCCATTATATGGTCACCTTGATGACTTGACAAGTCACTCGATGGTGCTGGTAAGGTGCTCTGTGGTGTAATCTACAAGTAGTAAACATTTATAGATGGCTCTTACCATGCATACTTTAGAAATAGAGCTTGACATTACTTGAGCGTGGTCCAACTGCATATGCAATGTTTCATATTATTACAATTTTGCTTTATTTGAACCTTTATTTAACTAGGCTAGACAGTTAAGAACACATTCTTATTTACAATGACGGCCTACACCGGCCAAACCCGGACGACTCTATGGGACTCCCAATCACGGCCGGAACCAAGGTGTCTGTAGTGATGCCTCTAGCACTGAGATGCTCTCACAACGGATTATGCACATTTTGATTATGCCTCCACATGTTGGGCTATGAGTAATAAACAGATAGCTAACTTTGTTACACTGTGTCACGCCCTGACCGTAGAGATCCTTTTATTCTCTATGTTTGTTTGGTCAGAGTGTGACTCGGGTGGGAAACTCTATGGTTCTCAATCAGGGACAGCTGTCTATCGTTGTCTCTGATTGGGAATCATACTTAGGCAGCCTTTCTCCTTTTTGTTTTGTGGGTAGTTGTCTTTGTTAGTGGCATTATAGCCTAAGTAAGCTTCACGGTTGTTTTCTTGTTCTTTGTTTTGTTGGCGACATTTTAAAAAATAAAATGTACGCTCACCACGCTGCACCTTGGTCCGGTAATTTCCACGACGACAGCGATCGTGACACACTGTTTTGATTTAGGGCAAAATATTGTAGCCCACATAATAATCGACAAAATAATTCCCTGATTGAAACGGGTTGAATATAACTTTGGCTATGTTGGGATATGATGAAAAACACATGGATAGATAACTTTGTTACACAATGAGTAGTTTCAAAATCCTCTTGGAGAAGAAAACCACCTGATGACTTGATTTGGGGACAGTGAATCATGTGGCGTTTGAGTGCCTCTCTCTCACCACAGTCAGCAACAAGACGATATCCCTACTCCCCATGGTAGAATCCCCTCCGAGAAATCAATTGTCTGTTTTTTCTTAAGGCACTTTAGTTTTTCTACGTCTATAACCATTACTTTCAGTTGACTTATTTTGTGCTCCGATCTCCAATAATTCTTCAATTCAGTCTTTTGAGTGTCACTTTCCCCAGTGGAATGCAAGAAGAAAAGCCATGGCTCTAATCACTCTTTTGACCAGCCATCCAGAACTCAATGAAGTAGAGAGATGGGTTTTCAGTGGCCTCTTAGACCCAGATACCTGGTGCAGGAGAGAGGGAGAGGCTAGACAGAAGAAGAGAGGGGGCAAAGGGTCAAGAGAGTACAAATCCCTTGTTTCATTTCTGCTGCCTTTTCCAGTCAATCGTCCAAACTGCCGCATCAAGACAAGGAATTACCACTTATACTGTCTTGGCTAGAAGAGCGAGAGAGACACACACAGAGCTCTCATCTCATCTCAAAGACTCATTGCAGGTGAAATGATCCCAGTTGAAAAGGAAGGAATATGGATGTTTTAAACACATTTTAATGTGCTATTGATGTATATGATGTCCTTTCTAACTGCCAAAAAGTCTCTTGAGGTCTTTGGAGAGTGCAGTTTGTGCAGTCTGTTCTCCTGTTGTATGTCCTCCTTTACACTCTTCTTGTAGTGAAATCTCAGTCATACTTCAGTGTGTTCTAAGATGTACAAACAGCCGTCAGTGTTTGGATGTCCATGGCTAGTTCCCAAGAACGTTATCTGTGGAATAAGGTGATGGAATCATCAATGCTTGCCCAGAATCCCTCTCTCTAATCTATTTCGACGGAGCACCGTTCAAATCCCACAAGATGAATGATGATTTTAGAGTGTGGAAACTCACCCACGCGAGAGTCTCTGTTGCCTTGTTATCAGAGCCCAAACTAAATTGCGTTGGCTATCTGGCATGCCGGACTCAATTCCGATTAAGGCCCACTTTGAAGCAGAGCTCCACGGCCCACATTTATCAGCCGACACAGTCCTGCCTTTCCGCCCAGCGCTTCCCACTTCCCTGAGCTCTACTCCAGCCGTGTTTGTGGAACAGATTGATCGCTATCCAAAGAGAGGATTTCACACTTTTGTTTTATCGTCCCCCGGGGATCAAGGTACGGCCGAGCCGCCGCCACCATCTAGCCCCATCATATCTCTCCACCAGAACATAAAGACACCAGCTGGCTGAGGGTACACGGAATGCAAACCCTTTCTCTCCATACTGAGATGGGTTCCCATCAAGCAACAGTGAGACACTCCCCACATGTTGATATAAAAGCCCAGACTGGAGCATCGCTAACAAGCCAGGCAGACCTGTACATATTTCCATTTGATATGAGATTAGAGACACTGAACTCCAGGGAGGGATGGAGGGGTGTCTATGAGGGAATGAGTGAGAGTGAGAGACTTGCTAGCAGAGATGCCCAAATGAGAGCTTCTGATTGTGTGTGGCGACATGGAGATAGGCCTGCACGAGTACCTCCACCACCTCCCGGATGAATGTAAATATACCATAATCCCATGCAGGCTGCCATCTTTAGGACAGGTGAGCTAAGGGTGAGAAGACAGGGAGCTCTCAGCTATGAACATCATTCTATCACCCCCCCCCCCCCCCCCCCCCCCCCCCCTCTACTCTCTTCCATGCAAGGTGAAAGTAATTCCAGGCAGGAATACGGCCCTGATACAGTGCCTTCGGAAAATATTCAGACCCCTTGACTTTTTCCACATTTTGTTACATTACAGCCGTATTCTAAAATATATATATATTTTAATTCCCTCATCAATATACACACAATACTCCATAATGACAAAGCAATTTTTTTTTTTTACATTTTAGCTGATTTACATAAGTATTCAGACCCTTTACTCAGTACTTTGTTGAAGCATCTTTGGCAGCGATGAGTCTTCTTGGGTATGATGCTACAAGCTTGGCACACCTTCTCCCATTCTTCTCTGCAGATCTTCTCAAGCTTTGTCAGGTTGGATGGGGAGCATTTCTGCACCGCTATTTTCAGGTCTCTCTGGAGATGTTCGATCCGGTTCAAGTCCGGGCTCTGGCTGGGCCACTCAAGGACATTCAGAGACTTGTCCTGAAGCCACTCCTGCATTATCTTGGCTATCTGCTTAGGGTCGTTGTCCTTTTGGAAGGTGAACCTTCGCCCCAGTCTGAGGTTCTGAGCACTCTAGAGCAGGTTTTCATCAAGGATCTCTCTCTCACCACCATGGTTCACTGTAGGGATTGTGCCAGGTTTCCTCCATACGTGACACTTGGCATTCAGGCCAAAGAGTTCAATCATGGATTCATCAGACCAGATAATCTTGTTTCTCATGGTCTTTTGGCAAACTCCAAGCGGGCTGTCATGTGCCTTTTTACTGAAGAGTGGCTTCCGTCACTCTACCATAAAGGCCTGATTGGTGGAGTGCTGTAGAGATGGTTGCCCTTCTGGAAGGTTCTCCCACCTCCACAGAGGAACTCTAGAGCTCTGTCAGAGTGACCATCGGGTTGGTCAGGGAGGTGAGAGTCTGTCAGAGTCTTCATTTAAGAATGATGGAGGCCACTGTGTTCTTGGGGACCTTCAATGCTGCAGAATTATTTACTCCACAGATCTGTGCCTCGACACAATCCTTTCTCGGAGCTCTACTGACAATTCCTTCGACCTCATGGTTTTTGCTCTGACATGCACTGTCAACTGTGGGACCTTATATAGACAGGTGTGTGCCTTTCTAAATCATATCCATTAAATTTAATTTACCAAAGGTGGACTCCAATCAAGTTGTAGAAACATCTTAAGGATGATCAATGGAAACAGGATGCACCTGAGCTCAATTTTGAGTCTCGTAGCAACGGGTCTGAATACTTAAGTAAATAAGGTATTTCTGTTTTTATTTTTAATACATTTGCAAACATTTCTAAAAACATTTTTTGCTTTATCATTATGGGGTATTGTGTGTTAGATTGCTGAGGAGTTTTAGAATAAGGCTGTAACGTAACAAAATGTGGAAAAAGTCAAGAGGTCTGAGTACTTTCCGAAGGCACCGTATGTCTCTTTGAGAGCTGTGGCCCCTGTGCCTTGGCTGTTGTGTCTCCTCCTGTGCATTGTTTCTCCATCGGTAATAGAGGATGAGTGGGCTGACATTAGTTAAGTTGTTTTGTTACAAATGGCTAGCGACCATGTTTTCACTGCCTCGCTGGCTGCTCATACTTATCTGGTCTAAATAAGAAGCGCATGACACATTACGTCTGGGAGAGGAAATATCTTCTGTCCTCACTGGACTGTAAAGTTGTGATGTGGTTAGGAGTTTGTGTCGACGCCAATGGATATGATTTGTTTTTCTTCCCATTCTGTCGCTGACCTTTTAAAGATGTACAGTCTATCAACGTGACGAATAAGAGAATTCTAGTGGGAATACAAGTACCTACTTGTTGAGTGAGTGAAAGCAAACTTAAATAACACATCTTGTACTTCTAGAAGTAGACTATTTATGTCTCGCGGATGAGCTGCCGGCCTTGGAGCCTCATTTTCATTCTCTTCATGAAACCTAAACCTCCATGGTTTATAAATCTCTGTGACTTGTCTGCTCTGACCTTGGCCTCCTCTGAGGCTCCCCTCTCATCTAATGTGGAAGGGGAGAATGCTTTTCCTGGCCAGTGCTGACAGCATGTATTGCTCTTTGACTGTGCTGCGGTACAGCCTGCTGTAACAGGTACTTCAACACCTGTGTCTGCCCTCACCCTGTCTCTGGGGGGTAGTAGGAGGGAGAGACAGCAATATTCAATGTGAAATCATTGTGTATCATGTTGGGCCTTCCAGACATGCTGGTTACAGTACAGTACATGTTATACAGGGGGGCCCATCCCCTGGCGCCTGCCTCTACATACCCACAGAGGGGCCCATGACAGTGGCTCTCGGGTCAGCCAAGCAGGGGGGATTTGGTCTGAGGATATCAGAATTAGTTATTAGGGATGTGACCGGTAGTAAATCGCAGGGCTGTAATTTCCTCCACTCAGATTTATAGCCCGTCCCCCAGGGGGCGTCTACAGTACAGCAACGACCCATTTTATCTCTCAAACCAAAGGTCATTGTAAATCACACACACACACACTCTCCAGCCCCCTATATTGGCCTGCTCGGGCCCAGGCTTCTGGCTCCTGACACTGGGAGAATAGGCCTGGGGTGGGGGTGGAGGGATTGCCATTGCAGGCCTTTGTCAGGTCTCTGTGGCTGGTGATTGATGTGCCAGCTTGTCTCTCTCTCTAACGTGCACATCTCCGTCCTTTAACCACCATTCCTCACTCAGGTGGGCCTGCTTCACATGTAGCAGGCCTGGGAACGTGGGAATGACTGGTCCTCTGGGACGCGTTTATCAAATCTTCGGATCTATAGTGCTGAGGCATCCTGTCAAACACAACAGAGACATAGAAATAGAATCCCTAGACTTGAAAGGGAATCCCCATTCTAGGTATTCTATTTCTACGAGAGTCTTATTGAGTCCCAGAAGGACTGGATCTCTGTGTGAAATCAAAATGCTGCTGCTCATATTGCTTAATTTCCCAATTAATATTGGAAGTCATGCTGTTTGAAAGCTGCTCAGAGAGTATCCCATTACGATTCTCGTCACGGTCAATCTGGCTGCATAAAATCAATACACCACATAGCTGAGTGAATTCCAGCGATTCCCTGCTTTCATGGCCTGGTTCATTAAGTCACTAGTTAATCGTGAATGACTAATTGGCGGTGAGCTGATTATGTACTGATGACTGACCTACGGGCATTATTGTCATTAACAATGTATACAGTAGCAGTCAAAAGTAAATTTGACTATTTTCTACGTTGTAGAATAATAGTGAAGACATAACACTATGAAATAACACATATGGAATCATGTAGTAACCAAAAAAGTGTTCAACAAATCAAAATATATGTTATATTTACGATTCTTCAAATTGCCACCCTTGACTTGATGACAGCTTTGTACACTCTTGGCATTCTCTCAACCAGCTTCATGAGGTAGTCACCTGAGTAGGTGTGTTCAAGCTTTTGACTGGTACAGTATCCCCAACAAATCTGAACCAGGACATGTAGTGTAGAAATCCGATGCTGAAAGACAGAAGGAACCATCTCTTGAGTACCACAGTATAATGGGTGTTCTGTATGGTGTCCTACGCCCTGACCTTAGGGATCCAGTTAATGTCTTCATTTTGGTTTGGTCCGGGTGTGAGTTGGGGTGGGTATTCTATATTCTATTATTTGTATTTCTATGTTTTGGCCGGGTTGGGTTCTCAATCAGGGACAGCTGTCTATCGTTGTCTCTGATTGAGAACCATACCTTTTCCCACCTGTCTTTGTAGTGTTTATTGTTTTGTTCTTGTAGTGTTTATTGTTTTGTTCTTGTAGTGTTTATTGTTTTGTTCTTGTAGTGTTTATTGTGTTGTTCTTGTAGTGTTTATTGTTTTGTTCTTGTAGTGTTTATTGTGTTGTTCTTGTAGTGTTTATTGTGTTGTTCTTGTAGTGTTTATTGTGTTGTTCTTGTAGTGTTTATTGTTTTGTTCTTGTAGTGTTTGTTTTGTTCTTGTAGTGTTTATTGTTTTGTTCTTGTAGTGTTTGTTTTGTTCTTGTAGTGTTTATTGTTTTGTTCTTGTAGTGTTTATTGTGTTGTTCTTGTAGTGTTTATTGTTTTGTTCTTGTAGTGTTTATTGTTTTGTTCTTGTAGTGTTTATTGTGTTGTTCTTGTAGTGTTTATTGTTTTGTTCTTGTAGTGTTTATTGTTTTGTTCTTGTAGTGTTTATTGTGTTGTTCTTGTAGTGTTTATTGTGTTGTTCTTGTAGTGTTTATTGTTTTGTTCTTGTAGTGTTTATTGTTTTGTTCTTGTAGTGTTTATTGTTTTGTTCTTGTAGTGTTTATTGTTTTGTTCTTGTAGTGTTTATTGTTTTGTTCTTGTAGTGTTTGTTTTGTTCTTGTAGTGTTTATTGTGTTGTTCTTGTAGTGTTTATTGTTTTGTTCTTGTAGTGTTTGTTTTGTTCTTGTAGTGTTTATTGTGTTGTTCTTGTAGTGTTTATTGTGTTGTTCTTGTAGTGTTTATTGTTTTGTTCTTGTAGTGTTTATTGTTTTGTTCTTGTAGTGTTTATTGTGTTGTTCTTGTAGTGTTTATTGTGTTGTTCTTGTAGTGTTTATTGTTTTGTTCTTGTAGTGTTTATTGTGTTGTTCTTGTAGTGTTTATTGTTTTGTTCTTGTAGTGTTTATTGTGTTGTTCTTGTAGTGTTTATTGTGTTGTTCTTGTAGTGTTTATTGTTTTGTTCTTGTAGTGTTTATTGTGTTGTTCTTGTAGTGTTTATTGTGTTGTTCTTGTAGTGTTTATTGTTTTGTTCTTGTAGTGTTTATTGTTTTGTTCTTGTAGTGTTTGTTTTGTTCTTGTAGTGTTTATTGTGTTGTTCTTGTAGTGTTTATTGTGTTGTTCTTGTAGTGTTTATTGTGTTGTTCTTGTAGTGTTTATTGTGTTGTTCTTGTAGTGTTTATTGTGTTGTTCTTGTAGTGTTTATTGTTTTGTTC
Source organism: Oncorhynchus mykiss (assembly GCF_013265735.2). Lineage (NCBI taxonomy): Eukaryota > Metazoa > Chordata > Actinopteri > Salmoniformes > Salmonidae > Oncorhynchus > Oncorhynchus mykiss. Next base: position 59,668,310 of record NC_048579.1, on the reverse strand, counting down.
TTGTAGTGTTTATTGTGTTGTTCTTGTAGTGTTTATTGTGTTGTTCTTGTAGTGTTTATTGTTTTGTTCTTGTAGTGTTTATTGTTTTGTTCTTGTAGTGTTTATTGTTTTGTTCTTGTAGTGTTTATTGTTTTGTTCTTGTAGTGTTTATTGTTTTGTTCTTGTAGTGTTTATTGTGTTGTTCTTGTAGTGTTTATTGTTTTGTTCTTGTAGTGTTTATTGTGTTGTTCTTGTAGTGTTTATTGTGTTGTTCTTGTAGTGTTTATTGTGTTGTTCTTGTAGTGTTTATTGTGTTGTTCTTGTAGTGTTTATTGTTTTGTTCTTGTAGTGTTTATTGTGTTGTTCTTGTAGTGTTTATTGTGTTGTTCTTGTAGTGTTTATTGTGTTGTTCTTGTAGTGTTTATTGTTTTGTTCTTGTAGTGTTTATTGTTTTGTTCTTGTAGTGTTTATTGTTTTGTTCGGCGTCATTTTCCAAATAAAGAGAAAGTGTACGCTTGGTCCTCATCTTTTAACGGCCGTGACACCTATTGTTATATGTGTACAGGAAGCACTGAACCATAATCTACTGTCTGTATCATTAGTTAGTCCCAGTACGTCATTCAATGTAAATATTTTGTTGTAGTAAATTATGAGCATATAGTTGTTCAGCCAGAACAGATGTAACATTTTACCACCTATAAGGACATGCAGTAGTCTTCTTATTGCGGTGTTATCTGGTTGAGCAGTTTATATCCTGATGTGTCTTTTGTACCAGACTATTGTCTATTCTGTACATTACTTTTCTGGGAATCAGTTCAAATGATGAGCCCAAAATTCCAAAAGAATCATGCTTCATGAGGCTGTTGTGAAACCTAGTGGTTTTAGCCTTGTTATATATACCGCGTAGTCGTTTAGGTTCATACAGCGGCCGTTTCTCAGAATTCATTTGTTGTTACAGGAGCAGACGAGGTGCATCATTGAAAAAGCCATTTCAAAAAGTGAATGGCAGTAGTTGTATCGTGATGCTTGTCTCCTATGCACACTGCAGCCCTAGATCTGTGAGGGTTCATGAACTGCTCAGTGCTTATACAGATTACCTTCTTGAATATTTAAAGGTGAGGAAATGAGCCTGAAATGAGCCTGCTCGCTGGGCTGAAACTCATTGTGCTGTGTGGCATCCTCTGGGACACCCCTGGGTATTCTCTCTGGCTGCCTGGCTGGCTGGTCAACCGATGCTGGCCCAGGTGTCCACTTAACTGGCTTCTCATTGGCCAAGGACTGCCCTTACAGAATAACCTCTGCATCCCTGCTGTTTCAGCTGTAGCTGTAAGCTTTATCTTGGAAACTTATATTAATGTATCCTGAACTTTGATACTTGCCCATGTGAATGTCTATATTGATATACCCATACAGAGTTACAGGTTACAGTAGGGTTTTTATTAGACTCTTTTGTCTAGTAAAGGAGGAGATGATAGGAGATGTACAGTACAAACACTGTACCGGATGGATATATGTGCCTCTTTCTCTCTGAGCTATCTCTGAAAGGTAGGTAGTGAGGACATTGTCTTCATCGTATATTTATAAGCTGGGTGATTCTCATGAAACCCGTTTTACCATGGCAGTAGCAAATTGAGTTTGAAAACCATGATGCATTTTCAACAATCAATCTATCATTCACAGGCTGCCCTGTCCTCTCTCATAGTAGATTAGGTACTGTACATATAACAGCCGAGATATTGAAATATTGAAGAGATAGTCGGGCAGCGTGATAAAACCAGCTGTACTATATGGAGATACTGTAGTTCCTGATAAGTAAAGTATGTGTACACATCTTTGAGATCACACAAACAAGGGTTTGGGGTTTTGTCTTAATGTCTTGTTCAACGCCTGGGTGGTTCCTACAATCCTCTCTGATCGGCATAGTTAAAGTTGTGATGCGTATAACAATAGCTCCCTTCTCAACGCAGAGTTTGTTGTTCCTACAGGATTTGTTTGTTTTTTTCAGAGAAAAGGGCGTCTGGAGGTCATTTAATATGTTTGTCTCGTCTTTAAGATTCCTGTTGTCAGTTGATTTTTCAACACCCTCTCTCTCTTCTTGAAGACTCCTAGTTGCGTGCCCACGGAGGTATTGAAGTATTTCCCATCGCTTCCAGCACTCGTTTTAGAATACCTCTCCATATTCAACGCGCTGCATTGTATTGAAGCCTGTGAATCACGATCCACTGGTGCCTCTTCAAATGACTGATGCCGTTATACTTTGGGTCTTGTTTTAGTCTCGTAGCATAAGCCTCCCTCTCCTGAGCTGAATGTCAAACGCACCCAGAGACGCACATAGGCTGTCTTTGGATCACACACCCCGTGAGGAAACTCCCAGTGTTCCTCTGTTTCCTGTCTAAACTGACGTGCTCCTCATCTCCTCCAGTCGTTTCAATTAGAGCTTCACCGCCGAGGGATGGGCCTGACATACTGTAGTCATCATAGGCTCGTCACTCAGGTAATGAGAGGAGAGGGAGCAGTAGACACGACTGGGTCCACTTCCTGGATAGTGTTTGTTCTATTGCGGGGCATTTTTAAAAGCTCCCCTCAGTTTTTCTGCTCTCTTGGCCTGACCGGGACAAACTGTTGGCCCTCACTATATAATTGGGACCATGAGTTTTTCCTACCAGGGAAATACTTTATACTGCACATAACTCATTAAGTAATCCATCTTATAAAGTAAACCCTCTCCCCTAACTCCCCTGTTCCCCCTCCTACAGCCTCATTTAGAACAGCAAGGCTCACACTGTCTTGATGCTAATCTCGTCTCCCACAGACTCACACCTCTGAAGTAGAGACTGGGACAACGTTCGTTCTGATCAACACCTCTCAATTATCACTTACAGCAGCTTGTCGGGGGCCTTTGGTGGCGCAGGAGTACAGCCGAGCTGCGTTTTGAGCAGCGTTTGAGCAGCACACAGAGGCCCCTAACATCCTCTTCCCAGGACCTCTCTCTCTTGCTTACTGGGCCCCCTATGCCCCTGGTTTTGACCCCCATTAAACTGTACACTCTTAGAATGAAGGGTGACTTGAGGAACACTGGAGTTCCTAAAGGAATCATTGCAGTCAATGCGTTCATATTTTCATCTTTGGTTGGTTGAGAGTTCTTGGAGGAACCTTTTAGTATTTCAATGTGGCGTGTGCGGAGCACTTTGAATTTATATCGCCATTGGACTTGTTTCGCTGCCAGACTCAGAAGATATGTGGTTTTAGGCGATGGCTACATGGGTTAGACTGTATGATGAAAGCCACGCCTCCAATAAGCTACACCTCCTATCTTCTGATAGGCTGCTGCTGCTACAATATATTTTTTAAGTTCCAAATTGAACCCCTCCCAACACAAAAAGGTTGAACCTTTACACAGAGATTCTTCAAATAACCTTTTCAGAGGGCTTCCTCAAGGAACCTTTTTGACCTGAAAAGGTTCCCTTACAGTGGCAATCATTTGAACCGCAAAAGGTTCTTCAAGGCTCCTTTACGTCTAAGAGTGAACTATGTGTAGGTAGCTAGATGAGAGGTGGTTCCCACTGGATCTGTGCTTGTATAACCACAGCAGATGTTGAAGGTGTCTGTAAGTGAAGCAGAAAGATTGGGTTATCATGCAAGCGTGTGCATCCCTGTACACTCAGGGGCTTTGCACTCTCTTTCAGCTATTTCTCCATCTCTCTCATCTCTCTCTGCCAGTGGGCTACTTTGGTATCTGGACACTTCAGGATGAGTTGCTTCCAATGAGAGGCGAAATCACTATGTGAACAAGCTCATTATTGTCTTAACACCCCCTATGCTCTCCATCTCTCTCTCTCTCTCCTCTCTCCTCTCTCTCTCTCTCAATTATATGTATCTCTCTCTCCTCTCTCCCTCTATCTCAATTCTATGTCTCTCTCTCTCAATTCTATGTCTCTCTCTCTCCTCTCTCCTCTCTCTCTCTCTCTCTCTCTCTCTCTCAATTCTATGTCTCTCTCTCTCTCTCTCTCTCTCTCAATTCAATTAAATTGAATTAAACAATAAAAATGAACAGTAAACATTACACATAAAGAAGTTTCAAAACAATAAAGACATTACAAATGTCGTATTATGCATATATACAGTGTTGTAACAATGTACAAATGGTTAAAGTACACAAGGGAAAATAAATAAGCATAAATATGGGTTGTATTTACAATGGTGTTTGTTCTTTACTGGTTGCCCTTTTCTTGTGGCAACAGGTCACAAATCTTGCTGCTGTGATGGCACACGGTGGTATTTCACCCAGTAGATATGGGAGTTTATCTAAATTGGGTTTGTTTTCGAATTCTTTGTGGATCTGTGTAATCTGAGGGAAATATGTGTCTCTAATATGGTCATACATTGGGCAGGAGGTTAGGAAGTGCAGCTTAGTTTCCACCTTATTTTGTGGGCAGTGTGCAAATAGCCTGTCTTCTCTTGAGAACCAGGTCTGCCTTTCTCACTGTGTAGTCTCTGTTTAGGGCCAAATAGCATTCTAGTTTGCTCTGTTTTTTTGTTAATTCTTTCCAATGTGTCAAGTAATTATCTTTTTGTTTTCTCATGATTTGGTTGGGTCTAATTGTGCTGCTGTCCCGGGGCTCTGTGGGGTGTGTTTGTGTTCATGAATCGAGCCCCAGGACCAGCTTGCTTAGGGGACTCTTCTCCAGGTTCATCTCTCTGTAGATGATGGCTTTGTTATGGAAGGTTTGGGAATCGCTTCCTTTTAGATGGTGCTCTTTCTTTCTCTCTCTCTCTCTCTCTCTCTCTCTCTCTCTCTCTCTCAACCTAGGGGTTATCCTTCACTCACCTTCATTCACCTTCATTCATTCCTTCACTTCACCTAGCAGTTCTATGTTATTTATGTGTGGATTGAGACACATTGTTTGTGGGCAAACGGTAGGAACATTAGAAATAGTTTTTGCTTTCTGAATGTTCCGCTCTGCCTGACATGCATAAAGGAGACGACCATGTTTAAATCACCAAACGAAAAACTAAACAGTGTGATCTTCACTTTGATGACACAGTGAGTCACCATATGTGGCCGGGGACAGAAAACAGGATATTGAATATAAATGTAAACAACAATTAGCAGAATAACTCGTTTAAATGACTCTGTACTACACCTGTATTACACCGGTACACTGTACTGTACAACCGTGACCTACATTACAATCGCTAGATATAAACAACGAATACATCAGCTAGTTTGGTCCTAAAGTGTTATCTTGGTAGTTGGATGAGCGTTGCCTGTGCAAGCCGCGTGACTTCCCCCCCACCTTTTCGCGTTCCTTGCAATCCGTGTGATGGTTTGGATGCGAGCCCCATGCCGTTAATTAAATAGTGTGAGGGTGTGATCACTCGAGCAAACACCCATTCAGGCCCGCATACCCACAATGTACTGCTGCTTTGGCTTCCTGTTTGATCACAGATGAGCTGTGTTCGAATACCCATACTAACACACTGTATACTACATAATGAGTATATACTACATACTATATACTATAAGGGCGTGTTCGTAAATTCAATCTGGAGTGCCAGAGTGAGCTCAGAGTGTGCTCTGTGCGTTCGTAAATGCAGAGCATTGTCAGGTTGTCCGTTGGTAAATTCTGAGCGTTTTGCTCTCGGAGCGTTCACAGCGCACACTGGCCGTCAAGCACCCACGCTAACTTTGGCTAGCTTGCTAGCTACTTCCAGACACAAATGAGAGAACACCTCACTCTGACCATTTTACTCGCCCAAGAAGAGCTGGTTAGACTTTTTTCATGTTATCCAGAGTTGATGACTAACTGTGCTGCTGGCAACAATTTAATTACCCTTTTTTTGCCGATGTTTACTGACACCGGCCATATTCATCAGGTGTTGAGCGTTCGTAAATTCATCAGTTATTCTGCGCTCTGGCACACTCAGACGAGAGTGCTCTGAAATTGGAGTAGATAACCAGAATTAACAATGTCAATGAAACGCACAACGACTACACCATTTAGCTCAGAATGATGTGAATAATCAAGTCAATAAATGTTGAGTAGTTAGTTAGATAGCAGATAGTTAATATACTGCCTGGCAAGTTATATGTGTTAGTAGCCAACTAATGTTAAGTAACTAGCTAACATACCAGTACATATTGCTGTAATGATATGCAGTTCGTAAGGATAGCATAGCTAATAAATTGTCAGTGAACGTAACTTATTTGAAAAGTCATGACTTTATTACATTGCTCAACATTTACTTAACATTTACTTAACATGCAGACTTTGGCTACATATTTTCTGCCATTTTCTTCAAATCTGATAACGTTGTGAAGCCACAAACATTTTCTGAAGAATTGCATTGTGGGCCCTAAAAGCACAGAAATAGTGTACACTGCTTGCATACTTGGTATTTTGGTGAATTTAGTACGACATCCGGTAACTTTTGGCATACTAACTATATCCATACTATGACCAATAAGCATACTATATACTCCATTTACGTCACAAGTAGTATGGTTAGTGCGGTTAGTATGAGTGTTCTGACACAGCTATGGAGTTTGTGTGGACGGGCAATGTTTTTGAAGTCTGCTCTTTTTAAAGGTGCTTTTCTTTAGTGGTTCCAATGGCAATCCTTCTCCGGGCTGGCAGTGTTGGCCTTTAGGGAGAGGCACTGTTGGCCTTTAGGGAGAGGCGGTGTTGGCCTTTAGGGAGAGGCACTGTTGGCCTTTAGGGAGAGGCGGTGTTGGCCTTTAGGGAGAGGCGGTGTTGGCCTTTAGGGAGAGGCGGTGTTGGCCTTTAGGGAGAGGCAGTGTTGGCCTTTAGGGAGAAGCACTGTTGGCCTTTAGGGAGAGGCAATGTTGGCCTTTAGGGAGAGGCAGTGTTGGCCTTTAGGGAGAGGCAGTGTTGGCCTTTAGGGAGAGGCAGTGTTGGCCTTTAGGGAGAGGCACTGTTGGCCTTTAGGAGGAGGCAGTGTTGGCCTTTAGGGAGAGGCACTGTTGGCCTTTAGGAGGAGGCAGTGTTGGCCTTTAGGGAGAGGCAGTGTTGGCCTTTAGGGAGAGGCGGTGTTGGCCTTTAGGGAGAGGCACTGTTGGCCTTTAGGAGGAGGCAGTGTTGGCCTTTAGGGAGAGGCAGTGTTGGCCTTTAGGGAGAGGCAGGGTTGGCCTTTAGGGAGAGGCGGTGTTGGCCTTTAGGGAGAGGCAGGGTTGGCCTTTAGGGAGAGGCAGGGTTGGCCTTTAGGGAGAGGCAGGGTTGGCCTTTAGGGAGAGGCAGGGTTGGCCTTTAGGGAGAGTCGGTGTTGGCCTTTAGGGAGAGGCAGGGTTGGCCTTTAGGGAGAGGCAGGGTTGGCCTTTAGGGAGAGGCAGGGTTGGCCTTTAGGGAGAGGCAGGGTTTAATAAAAACATGTCAGCACCCTTTGGACCTGATCATTTCCCTCTTCATTTTGAAGGAGGGATTTGGGTGAGATAGCTGGTTTAACAGCTCAGCCAGTTAGAGAGAGAGAGAGAGAGAGAGAGAGAGAGATTCTCCACCTGCCACGGTTCTGTTCGGCCACCCGAGCAGAAGTCAGTGTGTGTTCGTCAAGGCGGGCGGACACATTAACATCAAGCTGCTACCTCTCTCTGCTCTCTCAGTGATTTGTTGCACTAGGGGAAACATGGTAGCATTTAGTCAAAAATGTTTCTCTGACAATGGCTGTACTTTGTTGACATAACTTTTAAGTTTTAAGCTCAGAACTCTAAAATGTCCGGTACTTGAAGGATGTTGTATATTCAGATGGAGCAGAGGGGTAGGGTCATGTGGAGTTTTTCTGGCCCCTGAGCCTGTCTGTTTCATTGACCCTGAAGGACAACTTGGAGAAACAACATTATTGCAACGTAACTACAGAATGTGCAGTTATATCAAGAAATAGATTTTGGAAAATACCAATATGCCAACATGCAATTTCATATCTGAAGGACTTTATAGAGCCCAATACAATACCCAGCAATAATTAGAGGGCCATTGCAGCACAGGAGTAAGAAAAATCTATGCATCTTAATGTGGTCTCATTGTCATTGAAGGGCAAGTTACATGCTCCCAATTCCCCCGTCTCGAAACACACAGGCACAAAGGCACACGCACACTCACACAGACACACACACACACACACCTTCCACTTCTTCATCACCGGCCTCTGAGCCCAGCCTCATGTTTGTTGATCGTCCACTTGTTATTGACTTCTCAACTCACCTTGGAATCAAATCACAACGTCAACCCTTCCTGCCACTCAAAAGGCCCACAGCAGACACTCCTTTGCATGTTTTATCTCCTCTACCTGGCCACTGTGCCCCCCTCCAAGACCTGTCGGCTTCCAATGTGTTTCATTTATGACAGGCTGAAGGTTTGAAGTCATGTCGACGTCAGTCATTCTGTCAAGGTTGTTTACCTAAATGTACCAACACCAGAGAATACAGTAGAGTCTAGACAACACTTAGGGGGAGTGAGTAACAAAGTAGCACAGAAAATGGTTAGAAACGCCCACACTTCCCCCGCAGTCTCCCCGGCCAGAGAGAGGGTTTTTGGGATAATGACGGGTCATATGGGGGACCTGTGGAGCTCGGTCCTGCGGCGGTAATTGGCCCGCTGGTTCTGTGGCATTTAAATCCAGCCGTCAATTATCCATCTGCTGAGAGACGGATGGACGGGTACAGGCAGTTAGTAGAGAGAGACAGCATGCAGAGCTAAAGCGATCAGATAACATGCACATCTATTCTGACTCCGTAAGGTTAAGAGTTTAGGCACTCCTGCTTCAGTTGTCTGGATGCCTGCTGTGTTATTGTTGTTGTTATATGACAGCATCTCACTAAGGGATACTTACAGAAGATAGTTTGTGGCCAATTTACCTGTACATTATTGTTCTATTTATTGAACGACTGAGATACTGACTCCCATCTTATTTCATAGGCTGTTACACTGACCAGTGGACAGTGACTGCCTTCCATGCTTGGTTTGTAATGCTGGCCTGTGCAGTGATTCTGCCACCACACTTCTTTTTGCTTCGTGCTGACAGTACAGTACAGTAGTCATGCTTAAGTCCACTATGGCCCGGTGCCCACTAGTCTCCTCGGGGGGCCAATCCTCTCACAGCCTGTGTGTAGAGATTACCATTAGCACATTCACCTTATATTCTCTGCCAAACCAAATTTTCACTTTTCCCAGAACCCACAGGTTTAAACCTGTCTTCTGTGGTGGTGTGGTGTTGGTGGTGTTGGTGGTGGTAGTCATCTGGAAACACATCGCCAAAGTCTGGGATATCCACAGTAAGACCAGGGAGTCAGTTTGTCTAGTTTAGCCGACAGGGAACCAGAACACCATCAATAACATAAAGGGATCATTATAGAAGGCTCTTTTCCCTTTGGATTGGACATGATTAACAGAGTTTTTGAACTATGTCTGTGAACTGTGGGCTAGTCCATTGAGTATGACATGTGAGTGATGGGGGGGGAGGGGGCTTGTTTAATGACTGTCTCATATTTCCTAACGATGTTGTGCGGTATGGATGCCAATGACATGGATGGCTTTGTGCGAACTGTTTTCTGGGTTGTGGTGATGAAGATGAAGATGTATTGTGTGTTATGGATGGCGCTGTGATGCTGACCTCTATGTTCTGTGTTGTTGCTGTACAGGAGTTTGCAGCCCTGACCAAGGAGCTGAACGTGTGCAGAGAGAACCTTCTGGAGAAAGAGGAGGAGATCTCTGAGCTCAAGGCCGAGAGGAACAACACCAGGGTACGTGGAGAGGAGACACAAGAACGCACGCACAGACACACACACGTTCGTTTCTGCCCAATTCTAACCTCACACATTGACCTGAACCAGAACGGCTTAGAGTCTATGGAGATCAACAATGTTTTCATCTGTTGACGCGGTTGACTGGTCACCTGTACCAGGTCGATGGAACCGGTCGTCTGCATGTCCCCTGGGGACAGATTTGGACCCCATATACATTAGAGCTACCTCTGAATTCCATTTCCGATAATACCCTTTCATTAAGCTGAGTAACCAAACTCTGCTGTTGACAGATAAGGCTGCTCTTTTCCCATTAATCTGTATAATGGGAGACTCACATAGTCACACTGACTGACTACAAACCACCAGTCTGTATAATGGGAGACTCACATAGTCACACTGACTGACTACAAACCACCAGTCTGTATAATGGGAGACTCACATAGTCACACTGACTGACTACAAACCACCAGTCTGTATAATGGGAGACTCACATAGTCACACTGACTGACTACAAACCACCAGTCTGCCAGAGAGGATTTTAGCACTGCCATTTTAGTAGCCCTGTCACTACTCTGCCATCTCAAGAGAGAGAGAGAGAGAGAAAGAGAGAGAGAGAGAGAGAGAGAGAGAGATGGAATTTAGTCTCTCTCTCTTCATTATCACCTTGAATCCTCTGCAGAGCGATGAGGCAGACTTTTAATATATCAGCTTTTTTTTGTTGTAAAGGTTTTAAAGTTCATAATTAAATATTTGAAGCCAGGTGCATGCAATCAGTGGGTTGGAGGGCTGACAACAAAAAAGAGGATGGTGTACCTCTAGGTACCCCTAAACATTGCAAGCTGGATGAGCCATGCAGTATAGAAGCATGATAAGAGAGAAATTATGAACCATCGAGAGAGGAGAAGGAGAAGAGGGTGGGTGTAGGTGTAGGTTATAGAAAGAGGAGGAGGAGGAGGAGAGGGTGTGTGTAGGTTATAGAGAGAGGAGGAGGAGGAGAGGGTGTGTGTAGGTTATAGAGAGAGGAGGAGAGGGTGTGTGTAGGTTATAGAGAGAGGAGGAGACGGTGTGTGTAGGTTATAGAGAGAGGAAGAAGAGGAGGAGGAGAGGGTGTGTGTAGGTTATAGAGAGAGTAGGAGGAGGAGAGGGTGTGTGTAGGTTATAGAGAGAGGAGGAGAGGGTGTGTGTAGGTTATAGAGAGAGGAAGAGGAGGAGGAGGAGGAGAGGGTGTGTGTAGGTCATAGAGAGAGGAGGAGGAGGGTGGGAGGAGGAGGCCTCTCCTTAGAGGGTGTGTGTAGGTTATAGAGAGAGGAGGAGAGGGTGTGTGTAGGTTATAGAGAGAGGAGGAGAGGGTGTGTGTAGGTTATAGAGAGAGGAAGAAGAGGAGGAGGAGAGGGTGTGTGTAGGTTATAGAGAGAGGAGGAGGAGGAGAGGGTGTGTGTAGGTTATAGAGAGAGGAGGAGAGGGTGTGTGTAGGTTATAGAGAGAGGAAGAGGAGGAGGAGGAGAGGGTGTGTGTAGGTCATAGAGAGAGGAGGAGGAGGGTGGGAGGAGGAGGCCTCTCCTTAGAGGGTGTGTGTAGGTGTAGGTTGCTTCTTATTATTCTGGCGGGGCGATGGCTGAGGTAGAGCTGGGGCCAACGTTCAGACTCGGATTGATTAAACGGCGGGGGTTTGGGTGTGGGGAGGGAAGCTGGGGGAAGGGGGGCTGGAGTCTGCTGGCAATCCTTCAGACGCTCATGGAGAGACGGAGAGAAGGAAGGATGGACAGCCCCCTCGAAGCCCCTCCAAAACTAGTCCACACCCCTCTGTCAGCACCTTCCCTTTCTCCAACGTATTAATACAACAACAGACACAACGGCTCTGTTCCAAGGTTGCTTCTAGCATATCATTTAGATTGGAGCAATGTATTCAGCATGCCTTTTAAATGGTATGCTAGTGTGGATATTGAAACAGAGCCTACATTATGCTTGTACCATTTGGGCCGCACCCAAATCTGCAGTGCCTGATGGGTAGTGTAGTGCAACACTAAATTCCTAGTTAAGTTCTACCAGGTTGAGTGAATATGTGTTGACTTTGAAAATGTGGTGGATGTCTGTATGTGTAATGGTTCTTAATGCCTGGATGATTAAGGAATTACAGTCTGTGGTTTAAGCACAGTGCTTGGAGGACTCACAACACCAGAGCCCTGCTTAAAGATGGGTTTAGAAGTAAGTTACTTCCTTGGTTAAATACTGTGGTGACGCCAGTGTGAAAACTCTCCAAACCATTGGTGAACTACACCGTTATGTTATTAACCGGCCACAGCGCGTGGCGACGCCGAGGAGGGGTTGTTTGGCCTAGCGAAGCACAGTCAGGGTTAGAAACACGGCATTTGGGATGTGGAGATGAAGAAAACGGTCAATGTTTCTCAGAATGACCAGACAACAAAGCTGAAGTCACTACATGAACCTCTCCTCAGATCAGTATCTCAGCGGAGCTTGGTGGATTCCTAACAGGGCAGATAGCATCATCATTAGCAATTAGCTTGCTCGATTAGTTGCTTGTCTGTGAGGCATGTGCATCCCCTCCAAAACACTAGGCCTTCACAGGACCAGGTTATGGGCCAAATCTAGACCCCAAAAGCCTAGCTAGTCAGACTAGCACATTTAGACTTCCCTCAGGCCCCCATCCCTCCACTGTGCCTATGTGACAGAGATCAGAGGACAGTGTTCATCTTTATGGTCCCTGTGTGGCTCTACTCCTCGTCTCTCCTGTGCCCCCTGCTACCAGTGGACTCATCTCCTCCCTTTGTGCTGCTGGAAGTTGACTCCCCCAACCCTCCCTGTCCTTGGGACACTTTCCACTGAGAATGGATTCGGCACGCTGCATTCACCAGCCCGGCACAGTAACAACATTAACATCATCTGTTTTTTGTGCAGTCCAGAGACTTTTCATTTGTTTTGAGTGCCTATATTGATTTTCGTATGTCTCATGTTATTCCACTGAAGGTTTATTCCCCCCCCCCCCCCCCCCCCCCCCGACCAAAAGTTAGAAAATTAAATGAAATGACCAAGATAAGAAGATCTGGTTGGTTACTTTAATTTCTTTTCATTGCGGTTAATCAGGGTGGATATAAATAATGTATTTGGAGAATCACATGAAGACCAGTAACCTTGTGTGGTTGGTATATTACAGTCCAGTGGTCCGGCCACTACAGGTTGACATTTAGAATCATATCTTCTCTGGTGCCACATCTTCTCTGGTGCCAGGATAACTGATGATGCAGACGATAACGGTAATAGCATCGATGATGATGTCAATTATGCAGATGAGGCAGATAGCCTTTCTGATGATGATGCAGATGAGGATGATGATGATGATGATTATATTAGCACTAATTTCTGTCTCTATGTCTGTCTCTATAGTTGCTTCTGGAGCATCTGGAGTGCCTGGTGTCCAGGCATGAGCGGTCACTACGTATGACTGTGGTCAAGCGGCAGGCCCAGTCCCCCTCAGGCGTGTCCAGTGAGGTGGAGGTCCTCAAAGCGCTCAAGTCCCTGTTCGAGCACCACAAAGCTCTAGACGAGAAGGTAAGACCATACATTAGACATGTATTCTATAGAATCTGCACAGTACCTATTCCTTTTTGCTGAGTGGAAGAATGGATTATACACGCGGATAGAGATTCTTCAATTGAATGTACAGTATATTTGACTGATGACAGTATGGAGAGGCTTTGCAAACGCAGTGCCATCTGGTATTGAATATTCTTTGTTTTGGCATAAGTCACCACCACAACCGCCTGCCCTCCCACTGGCCCCAGCCCCAGCCTCTGCTCTCCCACTGGCCCCAGCCTCTGCCCTCCCACTGGCCCCAGCCCCAGCCTCTGCTCTCCCACTGGCCCCAGCCTCTGCTCTCCCACTGGCCCCAGCCCCAGCCTCTGCTCTCCCACTGGCCCCAGCCCCAGCCTCTGCTCTCCCACTGGCCCCAGCCTCTGCTCTCCCACTGGCCCCAGCCCCAGCCTCTGCTCTCCCACTGGCCCCAGCCCCAGCCTCTGCTCTGTCTCAGGCCTGTTGATTGATGGCCTCAGCCCCAGCCTCTGCTCTGCCTCAGGCCTGTTGATTGATGACCTCAGCCCCAGCCTCTGCTCTGCCTCAGGCCTGTTGATTGATGACCTCAGCCCCAGCCTCTGCTCTGCCTCAGGCCTGTTGATTGATGGCCTCAGCCCCAGCCTCTGCTCTGCCACTGGCCCCAGCCCCAGCCTCTGCTCTCCCACTGTCCCCAGCCCCAGCCTCTGCTCTGCCTCAGACCTGTTGATTGATGGCCTCAGCCCCAGCCTCTGCTCTGCCACTGGCCCCAGCCCCAGCCTCTGCTCTCCCACTGGCCCCAGCCCCAGCCTCTGCTCTCCCACTGGCCCCAGCCCCAGCCTCTGCTCTGCCTCAGGCCTGTTGATTGATGACCTCAGCCCCAGCCTCTGCTCTGCCTCAGGCCTGTTGATTGATGGCCTCAGCCCCAGCCTCTCCCACTGGCCCCAGCCCCAGCCTCTGCTCTCCCACTGGCCCCAGCCCCAGCCTCTGCTCTGCCTCAGGCCTGTTGATTGATGGCCTCAGCCCCAGCCTTTCCCACTGGCCCCAGCCCCAGCCTCTGCTCTCCCACTGGCCCCAGCCCCAGCCTCTGCTCTGCCTCAGGCCTGTTGATTGATGGCCTCAGCCCTCTGTAAGATGTCACGCCGGCTGCTGTAATCTATTCAACCCTCCACAACAGACCCTATCATTTATAACGCGTCTCTCCAGGCCGCTGGACTAGGGAATAAAATCCGTTTTTGATTCACGGGATGTTTTCTGCCCTGCGACGATCTGTCTGTGTGTTGCTGGGCTGTCCGGAGGAGGGGAGGGGAGGGAGGGGGATGACTGCCCTGTAATCCAGGCTAGGAGCCTCCTCAGAGATGCCTTGATCCTAGCGGGCCACAGCCCCGGTCATGGAGCACCACAGAGCTCACCAGTAAATGCTCCATCAGTAGCATGACAAATACCTCAACATGGTGCATAGAGGAAGGAAGAGTAAGTCATACATTCACCCCCTTTGAGGAGAGGGGAGGAGGGGAGAAGAGGAGGAGGGATGGGGAGGAGGGGAGAAGAGGAGGAGGGATGGGGAGGAGGGGAGAAGAGGAGGAGGGATGGGGAGGAGGGGAGAAGAGGAGGAGGGATGGGGAGGAGGGGAGAAGAGGAGGAGGGATGGGAAGGAGGAGAGAAGAGGAGGAGGGATGGGGAGGAGGGATGGCGAGGAGGGGAGAGGAGGAGGGATGGGGAGGAGGGGAGAAGAGGAGGAGGGATGGGGAGGAAGGGAGAGGAGGAGGAGGGAAGAGGAGGAGGGATGGGGAGGAGGGGAGAGGAGGAGGGCTTCAAGGCCAAGACAAGGTGTTACTGTTGGGCTGAAGGCTGAGGGAGAGAGGGAAGAGCTGCTTGGTCTATCCCGGGAACACGGTATATCATGTCAACCCCGGGCTGAGGTGGGATGGTGGGTTGGTGGAGAGAGATAAATAGACATATCTCACTGTTGTCTCCAACACTATCCATGCTATTTATCTGAGAGCTCAAAACCACACGTCTACTACCATTAACTGCTAGAGCAGAGCTCCATGGTAAGGTCCTACCAGAGGTTGTGTACAGTAACGCACTCATGGCGGGTTGTTGTGTTTTGTTTTCCTCAGGTGAGGGAGAGACTGCGGGTGTCGCTAGAGAGGGTCTCTGCATTGGAGGAGGAGCTAACATCAGCCAACCAGGAGGTGAGAAATGTGTCACAGCATCATTTCCACAGGCGCGCTGACTGAGACGTCTGTTCTCTTCATTTCATCAGCCTTAGACAGGAATTTGTTCATGTTTTAGTCAACTTTCAAAGTAATTTGATGTTGACAGTTCTACTTAGGAGGACTCCTATTCAGGGGCTAGTCATTCTGTCTTAAGATGGAGTGTGATGGGGTGAAGTATGGCCTTGACAGATGAGAGCTGGCCCGTGGCGTTAGTAGGGTGGCGTAACGACTCTGCCCCCCATTCTCTCTCTACCAGTCTCTGCCTGGGCAGATGGTCATGTTCCAGCTGAGAGGAGCCCTCAGGCTGACGCTCTACCGGAGCCAAATTAACCACTCTGCACTGCCAGAGGGAGGGAGGGAGGGAGGGAGGGAGGGAGGGAGAGAGAGAGAGGGAGAGAGAGGGAGAGAGAGGGAGAGAGAGAGGGAGAGAGAGAGGGAGAGGGAGAGAGAGAGAGAGGGAGAGAGAGAGAGAGAGAGAGAGAGAGAGAGAGAGAGAGAGAGAGAGAGAGAGAGGGAGAGAGAGAGGGAGAGAGAGAGAGAGAGAGAGAGAGAGAGAGAGAGAGAGAGAGAGAGAGAGAGAGGAAGGAAACGGGGGAGAGGTAAGCGTCAGTGAATGGAGGAAGAGAGAAAGAATGGTGGAAGACATGGGCAGTGAGAGGTAGGGAGAGAGAAGAAGAATGGTGGAAGACATGGGCAGTGAGAGGTAGGGGAGAGAAGAAGAATGGTGGAAGACATGGGCAGTGAGAGGTAGGGGAGAGAAGAAGAATGGTGGAAGACATGGGCAGTGAGAGGTAGGGAGAGAGAAGAAGAATGGTGGAAGACATGGGCAGTGAGAGGTAGGGAGAGAGAAGAAGAATAGTGGAAGACATGGGCAGTGAGAGGTAGGGAGAGAGAAGAAGAATGGTGGAAGACATGGGCAGTGAGAGGGAGAGAGAAGAAGAAGGGGGTGGTAAAATATACATACAGGAGGAGAGGGCATGGAAGGAGCTGGGATTAAACAGCTGCTCTACCTGCATTAGAACTGCCTCCAGTCTGTAATGAGCTGTGGACGGGGGTGGCTGATCAAAGCACAACTGACACGGCCGGGAAGGGATAAGGGGGAGAGGGAGGGAGAGAGAGATTTAAAATGCTGCTCTACCAGCCAAACAGGCCTTAGGAGGTGAGATGAAACCCTGGTCAAAGACTGATCTGCCCTGGCTATAGAAAACAAGTAAAGCTAGGGATGGAATGAGGGGATGAGAGGAATGAGATGGCGATATCTTTCACTTTGAGTTAGCCTAGTATTACCAGACTGATGGCCTCTCCTGTATCCGTGTAGCGAATCATTTATGTAAGCTCGCGAGATCAGGCTGGTTGTATGAGGCTAAGTTTGAGCCATAGACATGCAGTGTAAAGTGCAGCTCATTCGCTTAACCAAGTACAGTATTGCGCCTCAACAGATATTTTAGGTCTTTATTTGATTAAATAGTGTGACTATACTTCATTTGACTACAGTGGATACATGGTTAACTTTCCCGCTGTGTCATGGTGAGACAGTCATCTGAGTGAGTGGGTGTTGAGGCCCGGTGATGGAGGCTGTGGTTAAATAAGCACTGCTGAATAGAAACATCCACACTTCCACACGTCAGAGCCTCCGGGGAGGACGTTGGGTTCCAGTAGCTGCCTGCACCAGCTCCAGACTGTTAATTGATTTGGGATGGAGATCTGCCTCGAGTCGTTCTCCTCTGGGGCTCCAGTCTGCAGATAACACCACCTGCAATCCTGGAGCCTCCCATAGGGAGCTGCACTGCCTGATGACATAGATGACCTTCGACCTCTCAGTGTCAGGTGTTTAAGTGGTCCAGATTTGACCTCTCAGTCTCAGGTGTTTAAGTGGTCCAGATTTGACCTCTCAGTGTCAGGTGTTTAAGTGGTCCAGATTTGACCTCTCAGTCTCAGGTGTTTAAGTGGTCCAGATTTGACCTCTCAGTCTCAGGTGTTTAAGTGTTCCAGATTTGACCTCTCAGTCTCAGGTGTTTAAGTGGTCCAGATTTGACCTCTCAGTGTCAGGTGTTTAAGTGGTCCAGATTTGACCTCTCAGTGTCATGTTTTTAATTGGTCTCAGGTGTTTAAGTGGTCCAGATTTGACCTCTCAGTGTCAGGTGTTTAAGTGGTCTCAGGTGTTTAAGTGGTCCAGATTTGACCTCTCAGTCTCAGGTGTTTAAGTGGTCTCAGGTGTTTAAGTGTTCCAGATTTGACCTCTCAGTCTCAGGTGTTTTAATTGTTCCAGATTTGACCTCTCAGTCTCAGGTGTTTAAGTGGTCCAGATTTGACCTCTCAGTCTCAGGTGTTTAAGTGGTTCAGATTTGACCTCTCAGTCTCAGGTGTTTAAGTGGTCTCAGGTGTTTAAGTGTTCTCAGGTGTTTAAGTGGTCCAGATTTGACCTCTCAGTCGCAGGTGTTTAAATGGTCCAGATTTGACCTCTCAGTCTCAGGTGTTTAAGTGGTCTCAGGTGTTTAAGTGGTCCAGATTTGACCTCTCAGTCTCAGGTGTTTAAGTGGTTCAGATTTGACCTCTCAGTCTCAGGTGTTTAAGTGGTCCAGATTTGACCTCTCAGTCTCAGGTGTTTAAGTGGTCTCAGGTGTTTTAATTGTTCCAGATTTGACCTCTCAGTCGCAGGTGTTTAAGTGGTCCAGATTTGACCTCTCAGTCTCAGGTGTTTAAGTGGTCCAGATTTGACCTCTCAGTCGCAGGTGTTTAAGTGGTCCAGATTTGACCTCTCAGTCTCAGGTGTTTAAGTGGTTTCAGGTGTTTAATTGGTCCAGATTTGACCTCTCAGTCTCAGGTGTTTAAGTGGTCCAGATTTGACCTCTCAGTCTCAGGTGTTTAAGTGGTCCAGATTTGACCTCTCAGTCGCAGGTGTTTAAGTCATCCAGATTTGACCTCTCAGTGTCAGGTGTTTAAGTGGTCCAGATTTGACCTCCCAGTCTCAAGTGTTTATGTGTTTCAGATTTGACCTCTCAGTGTCAGGTGTTTAAGTGGTCTCAGGTGTTTAAGTGGTTCAGATTTGACCTCTCAGTCTCAGGTGTTTTAAGTGTTCCAGATTTGACCTCTCAGTGTCAGGTGTTTAAGTGGTCCAGATTTGACCTCTCAGTGTCAGGTGTTTAAGTGTTCCAGATCAAATAAATAACACAAGTGCACATGGGACGAGACCCGTAATCATCTGCGATATCCACAATGGCACGAAAGCCAAAACACACAGCACAGGTACTCAAACGAACCAACGGACATTGTAACAATAATCAACAGGACAATGGTAAACCAAAGACGCACTTATACAATTACTAATCACTGGGAATAGGGGCCAGGTGTGTGTAATGAATGTTCTGGAGGGATCCGTGACATTCTGTAGAATGTGTCAGGAGGTTGATCAATTCCCCGCAAAACCTCTGGGCCCTCTGGGCTTGGTCCATGGCCAAGGGACCAATCCAACCTGCGTAAGATCCTACAAAGGCTGTTGTGAGAGAGAGAGACTGAAAACTCTGTTACTCTATGTTATCCGGTCTCTCTTATTTGTTTCCTGGTTAGAATTCTAGAGGGAATCCCCAAGGTGTCACCCACTCTATAAGGTGAAAAATTAACCGGTGCTATAAGATTCAAGTCAACAGGTTCTGTGTGTGTGTGTGTGTGTGTGTGTCTGATCTTAATTCAGAGGCATTGCTGCATACAGCAACTTGCTCCAGGCTCCAAGGCTCCACCAAATCAATCTTGTACACCGAGAGATTTCACGTCACCTTCCTGCCCAATCTCCTTTTGCTCCTTCACACTAAAACAGACCATTACTTCTCGGAGAGGTGGAGACGAAGGGAGTCAGGGAAGATTAAGGTATTGTGAGGGATAGGAGTTTGGAAGACAGCGCCTTTCTGTTTAGCTGTGGCACTGTCTCCTGGTGTCTCCTGGTGTCTCCTGATTTCTCCTGGTGTCTCCTGATGTCTCCTGGTGTTTCTGATGTCTTCTGGTGTTTCTGATGTCTCCTGGTGTTTCTGATGTCTCCTGGTGTTTCTGATGTCTCCTGGCGTCTCTGATGTCTCCTGGTGTTTCTGATGTCTCCTGGTGTTTCTGATGTCTCCTGGTGTTTCTGATGTCTCTTGGCGTCTCTGATGTCTCCTGGCGTCTCTGATGTCTCCTGGCGTCTCTGATGTCTCCTGGCGTCTCTGATGTCTCCTGGCATCTCTGATGTCTCCTGGTGTTTCTGATGTCTCCTGGTGTTTCTGATCTCTCCTGGTTTCTCCTGGTATTTCTGGTGTCTCCTGGTGTTTCTGATGTCTCCTGGCGTCTCCTGGTGTTTCTGATGTCGCCTGGCGTCTCTGATGTCTCCTGGTGTTTCTGATGTCTCCTGGCGTCTCTGATGTCTCCTGGTGTTTCTGATGTCCCCTGGTGTTTCTGATGTCTCCTGGTTTCTCCTGGTATTTCTGGTGTCTCCTGGTGTCTTCTGGTATTTCTGATGTCTCCTGGTGTTTCTGATGTCTCCTGGTGTCTCCTGGTGCCTGTCTCCTGGTGTTTCTGATGTCTCCTGGTATTTCTGATGTCTCCTGGTGTTTCTGATGTCTCCTGGGCTTTCTGATGTCTCCTGGTATTTCTGGTGTCTCCTGGTGTCTCCTGGTGCCTGTCTCCTGGTGTTTCTGATGTCTCCTGGTATTTCTGATGTCTCCTGGTATTTCTGATGTCTCCTGGTGTTTCTGATGTCTCCTGGTATTTCTGATGTCTCCTGGTATTTCTGGTGTCTCCTGGTGCCTGTCTCCTGGTGTCTCTGATGTCTCCTGGTGTTTCTGATGTCTCCTGGTTTCTCCTGGTATTTCTGGTGTCTCCTGGTGTCTTCTGGTATTTCTGATGTCTCCTGGTGTTTCTGATGTCTCCTGGTTTCTCCTGGTATTTCTGGTGTCTCCTGGTGTCTCCTGGTATTTCTGATGTCTCCTGGTGTCTTCTGGTATTTCTGATGTCTCCTGATGTCTCCTGGTGTTTCTGATGTCTCCTGGTTTCTCCTGGTATTTCTGGTGTCTCCTGGTGTCTCCTGGTATTTCTGATGTCTCCTGGTGTCTCCTGGTATTTCTGATGTCTCCTGGTGTTTCTGATGTCTCCTGGGCTTTGATGAGATGAGATGGACTAATACTTCATCAAAGGGAAAGATGGCCACTTTCAATTTGCTTCATTAAACTTCTCATTTTTCTAATTTGAGAGCAGCCACAGCAGCATGGCTCAGTCTATCATTTGTTATCCTGTGTGTGTGTGTGTGTGTGTGTGTGTGAGTGAATGCCGAGAGCCGACCGTTTGATCTCTGTAAATGATAAATGCCAGACGCACCCCAATGCTCCGGCCGAAACATAAGGAGGTGTAATTGTACCCCTCATTAAAATAATGGAGTGAGATGAAGAGGGGGGGGGGGGGGGGGAGAGGCAGCAATATGCAGCAGCAAGCAAATCCACTGTCTGTGGATGAAATCTCAAACCCCGTGCTGGGATGTTGTCAAGGCTTAATGTAAAGGGAATCCTCTATTGTAATTGTGGAATAATCCCTCCCTGCCCTTTGCCCTCTTAGAATGAAAATAATGTAATACTTGCGTCTAGTGAGTGCCTCCATCTGTGCTGTAAAAAGTGGTGTTTTATAGTTGTATAGCTTTAAGGCTATTTCTGATCACAGTGGCAGAGGCAGTTAGTTATGTGTCGCATTTTCACATCAATCATTGTTTATTGATGGAGGTGTCAGTGAATGCCCTCTAAGTCTTGAACGCAGCTCAACTGGAGCGGTTGGTGAAACACTTGGCAACCGTATTGGATTCTCTCACTGTGTTGTTTTATTGTGATGTCATCGCCTCCTTCTGAGAAATGTAATTATGTCGGTCTCTCCGGGGTGCAGACACAGCCAAGTCATAGATCTGGGATTTCCACAAATGGGAAGTGTCCAGCAAATATTCTGGCTTAACTTATTTATTGTAGACAGATGGCATTCCAATAGCAGTAATACTGATATACTGTGTGGCTTTTATCGATCAGGACTGGAAGGCCCTATTGCAGTACTGCCTCAGTCTGTAGTATGATGTATTGCCATGTTTAGCAAAATACACTATTATACAGTAGATTCATGACTGTCATAGGCTGCTACACTATCCTTCCTGGATTCTTCTCTCTCTCATTGGCGTCATAATGTTGACGTCTCCGATGGGGGAAACAAGGTCGGTTTGTTTCCTAAATCCAGATGAAATCCTGAGATTAAAGCCTAAAAAAGATCCTGTGATCAGTGGTAATAGCAGCATGCTGTCATTTTAATCACACTACCATACCCTGTCTGTCTCCCAACTGGGTCTGTTCTTTATGGTAAATCTGGCGATGTCTGTGCTCATGATTACATAATAATGGATAGTGAGCAGACTAATATTTGACTGTGTACTGGATGAGGTGTCTGGAAAGCACAGTGACAGGCTACAGGTATTTATGGCACTGACATGGTGCATCTCTCTGCTGTAGTTGTCAAACAGTAAGATCACGGCTTTTCTACAAATATTTTCACACGCAAAAAACATGACAGTTATGCAAAAGAATATATATGGTTAGCACATCATAAAACAATGACTGTCTCCTCCTAGTTTCAAGGTCTGGGAGGTTTCTCTGAAGGCTGACCCTACAGGCATCATGTAGTCTCCCTGGCATTGCTGTCACTTGTCGTTAGCGATGGTGTAAAAGGGCATTAGAAGTGAGGGGGCTCCATAAAGGAATGCATACCGTGCTGTTTGTGTTGTCCAAGAATAGGTTATAGTCCCAACAATTTGGACAATTATAACAGTGTCTTTACCCGGCTATTTCCCACCTTCCTCCCCCTCGGAACGTCCTAATCAGCCGACCCTGTCGGGGAAAGCCTCATTATGCTTGTCGTGTCACTGGTTTGTAGCCCCTGGCAACGTGATTAAGAGTGAACACCAGATTCTTCAGGTGAGAGAGAGGAGGGGTTCGCAGAACAAGATAATCATAGTGATCACGTTAATACCTAGACATAACATGACTTAGCTGGCAGCGTAATGTTCCAGAAACCTCGACACAGACGAGCTGTAAAAGTAGGAAATAAGCTGTTAGCTGTTGTTGAGCAAATATTTAGGTTGTTTGTGTTTCGGAAAGTGAATGAGATCCTAACCCTTGACCTTAATACATTTGCGCATCAGTTTTATTCCCCTCAGGCACTGACAGGACAGCCCCGTGACTGGCTGGAGCTGACAATTGTGTGTGTGTGTGTGCATATCTGCGCCTGCGTGCACGTTTGTGCATGTGCCTGCATGTGTGATTGACAGCTAGGCTGATCTCTGCTGTGTTATTCTAGACCTGTGTATTAATCTCTGTCCTGTGTCCCTCTCTGCAGATTGTGGCCTTACGGGAGCAGAATGCCCACATCCAGAGGAAGGTGGCGTCAGGGGACGGGTCAGAGGACATGCTGGAGGGCACTGATGCCAGCCAGAAGGTACATAGCAAGGTGGGCGTCCATTGCGTTTACTGTCCTTCTTTTTCTCTGTCAATATCCACAGCTTTTTATTGTTGATCATTTATCTCATGTGTTACTATCATTACGTTGACAGGGCTAACACTCAACATTTCAGTTTTCACATCAACGTAAACATGTCGGATATATATACTTTTCAACCACCATTTTCATTGTTTCAACACAGTTGTCCATTCATAGTCTGTGTTATCAGTATCATCGTGGTATCAAGCATGTTATCATTTCACTTGCTCGATAGATACAGGCCTTCACTGTCAGCACAGTGTCTTTGAGCAGCCAGCTAGGCAGCGTGAAGGACACCCAGCACTTAGAATGCAGAAATCAACAGTGTCTTAGTCTCACAGAGGCTGCTACTGCAGAACAACAAACAAAGACATCAATGACAATTCAATTCTAGCTCTCGTCTCATGGTTTGGATGTGAGCTGAATCTCTAGGCTCGTGGATGAGCTGCACCTCGTGATGGGGACGCGTTGTCAGGAGTGTACGATTCAGTTGAGCCTGACTGGGCGACAGCTGTCTGTGGCCTGTCATTCTGCAGAGTAGGGGGGTGGGGATGAGGGTGGTTGGAAGGTTGAAACTCCCCGTCACACACACCCTCCTTGGGGTTAGTGAGAGGGGAGTCACTCACTGTCACCATGCTGAGGTTTGAAGAGGTAGTCACGGCAGCCTTTTTAAGGTTCCATCCAGAGGTAGTCATGGCAGCCTCGTTACGGTTCCATCCAGAGGGAGTGACACGGATGATCTGCAGGGCTACTTCCTCCCGGGGGGCGGGGCAGAGCCCTCCTCTCTGTCTCACTGCTCCTGGGTAGAAGGGTGTTGGAGTAGAGTGAACACACAACAGTCGTCAGACTGTTGTCACACATGTGACAGGTGGAGGGCTGTGTGTGCACGTGTGGCGCCGGAATGAACCAACAGGTCACATCATGACGCGGGGCATATAGCTAGCTTTACCTGACGAGCCTGCTAGTGCAGTCAGGCAGCCATGGCCTTTCCCTTCACTCTCTGCACTTCTAACCATCAAGGCCTCAATATTATATAGTGATCGAAACTCAGACTATTTCCTGTTGAATACTAAGACCAAGAAGATTTAACCATAGCGGTAATCTTTTACAGTTAGCAATTTCAAAAGATAAAGATAAAACCTAAGTTAGGCTAGCTTTTACTGACATGCCCAAGCTACTGACATGAAATTTAGCAGCGCTGTGAAGTTGCTGTGATATATAGACAGCTAGACGTATGAAACGGGTCTAATTTAGCAGCGCTGTGAAGTTGCTATGATATATAGACAGCTAGACGTATGAAACGGGTCTATTTTAGCAGCGCTGTGAAGTTGCTGTGATATATAGACAGCTAGACGTATAAAACGGGTCTATTTTAGCAGCGCTGTGAAGTTGCTGTGATATAAAGACAGCTAGACGTATAAAACGGGTCTATTTTAGCAGCGCTGTGAAGTTGCTGTGATATATAGACAGCTAGACGTATGACACGGGTCTATTTTAGCAGCGCTGTGAAGTTGCTGTGATATACAGTGCCTTGCGAAAGTATTCGGCCCCCTTGAACTTTGCGACCTTTTGCCACATTTCAGGCTTCAAACATAAAGATATAAAACTGTATTTTTTTGTGAAGAATCAACAACAAGTGGGACACAATCATGAAGTCTCAGAGGTCCGTTAAAAGCGCAGAGAGCATCATGAAGAACAAGGAACACACCAGGCAGGTCCGAGATACTGTTGTGAAGAAGTTTAAAGCCGGATTTGGATACAAAAAGATTTCCCAAGCTTTAAACATCCCAAGGAGCACTGTGCAAGCGATTATATTGAAATGGAAGGAGTATCAGACCACTACAAATCTACCAAGACCTGGCCGTCCCTCTAAACTTTCAGCTCATACAAGGAGAAGACTGATCAGAGATGCAGCCAAGAGGCCCATGATCACTCTGGATGAACTGCAGAGATCTACAGCTGAGGTGGGAGACTCTGTCCATAGGACAACAATCAGTCGTATATTGCACAAATCTGGCCTTTATGGAAGAGTGGCAAGAAGAAAGCCATTTCTTAAAGATATCCATAAAAAGTGTAGTTTAAAGTTTGCCACAAGCCACCTGGGAGACACACCAAACATGTGGAAGAAGGTGCTCTGGTCAGATGAAACCAAAATTGAACTTTTTGGCAACAATGCAAAACGTTATGTTTGGCGTAAAAGCAACACAGCTCATCACCCTGAACACACCATCCCCACTGTCAAACATGGTGGTGGCAGCATCATGGTTTGGGCCTGCTTTTCTTCAGCAGGGACAGGGAAGATGGTTAAAATTGATGGGAAGATGGATGGAGCCAAATACAGGACCATTCTGGAAGAAAACCTGATGGAGTCTGCAAAAGACCTGAGACTGGGACGGAGATTTGTCTTCCAACAAGACAATGATCCAAAACATAAAGCAAAATCTACAATGGAATGGTTCAAAAATAAACATATCCAGGTTTTAGAATGGCCAAGTCAAAGTCCAGACCTGAATCCAATGGATAATCTGTGGAAAGAACTGAAAACTGCTGTTCACAAATGCTCTCCATCCAACCTCACTGAGCTCGAGCTGTTTTGCAAGGAGGAATGGGAAAAAAATTCAGTCTCTCGATGTGCAAAACTGATAGAGACATACCCCAAGCGACTTACAGCTGTAATCGCAGCAAAAGGTGGCGCTACAAAGTATTAACTTAAGGGGGCTGAATAATTTTGCACGCCCAATTTTTCAGTTTTTGATTTGTTAAAAAAGTTTGAAATATCCAATAAATGTCGTTCCACTTCATGATTGTGTCCCACTTGTTGTTGATTCTTCACAAAAAAATACAGTTTTATATCTTTATGTTTGAAGCCTGAAATGTGGCAAAAGGTCGCAAAGTTCAAGGGGGCTGAATACTTTCGCAAGGCACTGTATAGACAGCTAGACGTATGACACGGGTCTATTTTAGAAGCACTGTGAAGTTGCTGTGATATATAGACAGCTAGACGTATGACACGGGTCTAATTTAGCAGCGCTGTGAAGTTGCTGTGATATATAGACAGCTAGACGTATGACACGGGTCTAATTTAGCAGCGCTGTGAAGTTGCTGTGATATATAGACAGCTAGACGTATGACACGGGTCTAATTTAGCAAAAGGAAACGGTGCACAGTAGCTTGTTCCCTACCAGATCAATCTGCCTCGATGGAGAAACAATGTTTAACTCCATGTCAATCCCTCCTAAAGGCATTGTTACGAGTGTCAAGTCCACCTCGTCCCCAACTGGATAACTTCCCTGCAGGCTTTACGAGTATACTCTCAGACGCGTCGCAATTAAGTTTTTCTTTCAAGAACCGGCTTGTTATCTCTGGGAAAAGCTCAAACCAGCCTGCACTAAAAGCCAAGCTAAGATAAATCCCAAGGTTTGTTCATTATGAGAGTAGACTGTTGTGTTGGTATTAAAACCAGTGGGCTGATTTAACGGGGCCTTTTGCCTTACACAGTGAATCATTGATCACAGGCAGTAGGGAGAGAGGCTCAATTGGGGCTGTATGGCCAGATGGATGGGTATGGATGGGCAGCTGGCCCTGATACATGAGGATGGGTAGAGGAGGGAGAGAGAGGGGGGTGTAGAATAAAGAGAGAAGGGAGAGGAGAGACAGACAGAAAGAGAGAGGGAGAGGAAAATAAAAACATAACTCCCCCTCTCTCTGTGTCTCTCTCTCTGTCTCTCTCTCTATCTCTCTCTCTCTTACTCTGTCTCTCTCTCTCTCTCTCTCTCTCTCTCTCTGTGTCTCTCTCTCCCTCCCTCTCTCTCTCTGTCTCGCTCTCTCGCTCTCTGTGTCTCTCTCTCTCGCTCTCTCTGTGTCTCTCTCTCTCTCTCTCTCTCTCTCTGTCTCTCTGTGTCTCTCTCTGTGTGTCTCTCTCTCTCCCTCCCTCCCAGAGTCGAACCAAATCATATTCCTAATGCAAGTGCCAAACCAATCTCTCAATGCAGTCTGGAGTAATCTTTATAGTGCCTCCGTCACCCTGGCTGTGTGTCCATCTGAAATAAAACCAGAATAGGGGGCCAACAACCTCCAGCTCCTAAATGTATTAGAGCTATCTTTCTCCACCGGGAAATGCAGAGGTCTGAAGAGGGATCTAGTCTGATTCAAGGCCCTCTCAGCCTGTACTTCAGCACTCACTGTAGAAGGCTTGACTGGAAATGATGTTGTTTCAGCTCATCCATTTCAATTCTGCTAGCTAAAACAGTTTGTGTCATGGGAAAGCGCTGTATTACAAGGTTAAGGTCAATTCCATTATTTCAATTAAATCAATCCACAAAAAAACAGAAATAGCTGAAAAGCAATTTTGAAATCCATTTAGAAATTCATAATTTTAGATTTTTGATTCTTTACTTAGCTACTGATTTGACTGAATGGAAATGGAGTTTATACAGTAAGAGTCAAAACCTCTGGTTAAATGTCTCATTCTCTCTCATTCCCTCTCCCCCTGGTCCTCCAGCGCCTGTCCAACGGCTCCATGGAGTCGGCCCATGAGGCGGGCCAGGTGGTGGAGCTGCAGGACCTGCTGGAGAAGCAGAACTATGAGCTGGCCCAGATGAAGGAGCGCATGTCTTCCCTGTCGTCCCGCGTCTCCGAGGTGGAGCAGGAGCTGGACACCGCGCGCAAGGACCTCATCAAGACAGAGGAGATGAGTACCAAGTACCAGAGGGACATCAAAGAGGTGAGGAGAGAGGTACATTCAAATGAGATGCACCCACTCTCTAAGGAGACACACACACACACACACACACACACACACACACAGTTAGTTGAGATTTAGGGCTGTTGAGAACATACATTGACAAGCATGAGGGACCTATGCATTCACTCCCTCAACCTCCTCTCTGATGACTTAGAGGAGTTACTGCCTCAGACAATCTGGATGGTTCTATGAAAAGTAATGTATCCAGGCTTCTTTCTACACATTGGTACTCAGAGATGGTCTCTTCTCATCTGTCCTGTCCTATAGGCAGACCATTATAGTCACACAATCACTGGTCCCTCTGATTTGGAGGAGAATTGAATATCTATCCAGTGATGTGAATCAGAATGTGACCTGGCTCTTGGTCCACCTAGCTAGCGGCTAGCCCTGGTTGAGATTGCTATTGGTTGCTAATGATGATGGCAGGCTGGGCTCAGGGAGTGAGATCCAGCTAGTACACTGATCTCAGATCCTTTATCAGCCCAGCCCTCTTAAGTAATTACCACTGTCTGAGAACAGTGTTATGTCATAACAACGCTGGAGGACATTTCCTTCCCCTCTATACACACACTCACTGAGACTCCATATAGGAAATTAACCGTAGGAGATTTAGGGAGATACTATTTGTGCTGTTGAGAGGGAAATGTACTCAACTGTGTGTGTCTGTGCATTGTACATGTACATCTGTGTGTGTGTGCCTACAGGCTATGTGTCAGAAGGAGGACATGGAAGAGAGGATCGTCACTCTGGAGAAGCGGTACCTCAGCGCCCAGAGAGAGTCCACCTCCCTGCACGACATCAGTGACAAACTGGAGAATGAGCTGGCCAATAAGGAAGCCTTCCTCAGACAGGTCACTTACCCTCTTCCACCAATCCTAACTTTAACCATTAGAGTAGTGGGGGAGCTGGGGAAGATATAAAACTGAACTAAGATCAGCATCTGAGGGATACTTTAACCTACAGCTGTGGTCCCCACTGACCCACTTTAAACCTTTGGTTTTAGGGTCTCAACCCAGAAGGAATCAGAAGTGTCCCCACCGTGGGTTCCACCCACCTAGAAAAACTATGCCCTTTAGTGCATGTTAAGGCAAAACTCAATTCCATCTGGTGTCTCTGGTTTAACAAAACTTACATCCATCTGGCGTCTCTGGTTTAACAAAACTCAATTCCATCTGGCATCTCTGGTTTAATAAAACTCAATTCCATCTGGCGTCTCTGGTTGAACAAAACTCAATTCCATCTGGCATCTCTGGTTTAATAAAACTCAATTCCATCTGGCATCTCTGGTTTAATAAAACTCAATTCCATCTGGTGTCTCTGGTTTAATAAAACTCAATTCCATCTGGCGTCTCTGGTTTAATAAAACTCAATTCCATCTGGCGTCTCTGGTTTAATAAAACTCAATTCCATCTGGCGTCTCTGGTTTAATAAAACTCAATTCCATCTGGCGTCTCTGGTTTAACAAAACTCAATTCCATCTGGCGTCTCTGGTTTAACAAAACTCAATCCCATCTGGCGTCTCTGGTTTAACAAAACTCAATCCCATCTGGCGTCTCTGGTTTAAAGGAGATCTCCATGGGCTCAGGAGGCTGATCGTTCTCTACATTAAGGGAGTACCGTAGTTACAATAGCATACATATTTGCTGAAATCCCCTGCGATCTGGAGAATAACACAACGTCCGTTGCCAGTAGTGGATCAAGGATAACTCTCGTCTTTGATTAATACGAGTTTAGAACATTCTGAAACGAGAGGACATCTTGACATTGTGTTTAACTCCGGCTGAGTCGTTTGCGTATGGGTCAGGGTTTTTATTGTAGCTACAGTGCCTTGCGAAAGTATTCGGCCCCCTTGAACTTTGCGACCTTTTGCCACATTTCAGGCTTCAAACATAAAGATATAAAACTGTATTTTTTTGTGAAGAATCAACAACAAGTGGGACACAATCATGAAGTGGAACGACATTTATTGGATATTTCAAACAAATCAAATCAAAAACTGAAAAATTGGGCGTGCAAAATTATTCAGCCCCTTTACTTTCAGTGCAGCAAACTCTCTCCAGAAGTTCAGTGAGGATCTCTGAATGATCCAATGTTGACCTAAATGACTAATGATGATAAATACAATCCACCTGTGTGTAATCAAGTCTCCGTATAAATGCACCTGCACTGTGATAGTCTCAGAGGTCCGTTAAAAGCGCAGAGAGCATCATGAAGAACAAGGAACACACCAGGCAGGTCCGAGATACTGTTGTGAAGAAGTTTAAAGTCGGATTTGGATACAAAAAGATTTCCCAAGATTTAAACATCCCAAGGAGCACTGTGCAAGCGATAATATTGAAATGGAAGGAGTATCAGACCACTACAAATCTACCAAGACCTGGCCGTCCCTCTAAACTTTCAGCTCATACAAGGAGAAGACTGATCAGAGATGCAGCCAAGAGGTCCATGATCACTCTGGATGAACTGCAGAGATCTACAGCTGAGGTGGGAGACTCTGTCCATAGGACAACAATCAGTCGTATATTGCACAAATCTGGCCTTTATGGAAGAGTGGCAAGAAGAAAGCCATGTCTTAAAGATATCCATAAAAAGTGTTGGTTAAAGTTTGCCACAAGCCACCTGGGAGACACACCAAACATGTGGAAGAAGGTGCTCTGGTCAGATGAAACCAAAATTGAACTTTTTGGCAACAATGCAAAACGTTATGTTTGGCGTAAAAGCAACACACCATCCCCACTGTCAAACATGGTGGTGGCAGCATCATGGTTTGGGCCTGCTTTTCTTCAGCAGGGACAGGGAAGATGGTTAAAATTGATGGGAAGATGGATGGAGCCAAATACAGGACCATTCTGGAAGAAAACCTGATGGAGTCTGCAAAAGACTTGAGACTGGGACGGAGATTTGTCTTCCAACAAGACAATGATCCAAAACATAAAGCAAAATCTACAATGGAATGGTTCAAAAATAAATATATCCAGGTGTTAGAATGGCCAAGTCAAAGTCCAGACCTGAATCCAATCGAGAATCTGTGGAAAGAACTGAAAACTGCTGTTCACAAATGCTCTCCATCCAACCTCACTGAGCTCGAGCTGTTTTGCAAGGAGGAATGGGAAAAAATGTCAGTCTCTCGATGTGCAAAACTGATAGAGACATACCCCAAGCGACTTACAGCTGTAATCGCAGCAGGTGGGTGGCGCTACAAAGTATTAACTTAAGGGGGCTGAATAATTTTGCACGCCCAATTTTTCAGTTTTTGATTTGTTAAAAAAGTTTGAAATATCCAATAAATGTCGTTCCACTTCATGATTGTGTCCAACTTGTTGATTCTTCACAAAAAAATAGTTTTATATCTTTATGTTTGAAGCCTGAAATGTGGCAAAAGGTCGCAAAGTTCAAGGGGGCCGAATACTTTCGCAAGGCACTGTACTTGAAGATGCTGTGTGGGTGGATGCGCATGGTTTCTGTGCCTGAGTTATTTGGTATTGTGAATAATGTTATGATTAAGGAGGGGGAGCAATCACAGATACAGCACCAACAGCTGAGCTCAAGGCAGATGGATTTTAATTAAAAAAAATAGCCAAGCTATAGAGAACACACACATACACACACGCACATGAATCCGCATTGCTAGACAGAAAGTACTCTGTACACATTTAAGCAATAAGTCCTGAGGAGGTGTGGAATATGGCCAATATAGCAGGGCTAGGGGCTGTTCTTATGTACATCGCAACGCGGAGTGCCTGGATACAACCCTTAGCCGTGGTATATTGGCCATATAGCACAAACCCCTGAGATGCCTTATTGCTATTATAAACTGGTTACCAACGTAATTAAAGCAGTAAAAGTTAATGTTTTCTCATACCCGTGATATATGGTCTGATATACCCAATCAATCAATCAGTCAATCAAATGTATTTATAAGGCCCTTTTTACATCAGCCTGTCACACCCTGACCATAGAGAGCCATTGTTTCTCTATGGTGTAGTAGGTCAGGGCGTGACTAGAGGGTATTCTAGTTTATTATTTCCACGTTGTGTTCTAGTTTTTATTTTCTATGTTGGTGATTTGTATGATTCCCAATTAGAGGCAGCTGGTAATTGTTGTCTCTAATTGGGGATTATATTTAAGTAGCTATTTTTCCCACCTGTGTTTGTGGGATATTATTTTGTGTTTGTGCATGTGCACCACGTAGTCACGTTTTGTTGTTCGTTCATTGTTTTGTGTTGCTTAAGTTTCATTTTATAATAAAGATGTGGAACTCTACGTACGCTGCGCCTTGGTCCAGTTCTTACGACAACCGTGACAGAATATCCCACCAAAAGAGGACCAAGGAGCGTATCCACGAGGTAAAGGAGTTTTGGACATGGGAAGTGATGGGTGGATGCGAAACCCTTCCTCGGCGGCAGACGGAAGGTAATAACGGAGGACAGCGACGACGCCAGGGTTCGCGGCCACAGAAAGCCCAAGGACAACCCCAATATTTTTTTGTGGGGAGGCACAGGGGGTGGCCGGCTGAGAAGCGGGAAGAGCCAGAGCACATGGAGCAGGCGATAGAGAGGTGGTTGGTCGAGGAAGAGAGCCAGAGCCCGCCTGGGAGTTGATGGAGCAGTGTGAAGAGGGATATCGGAGAATGATGTTGGTGAAGAGTAGGCTGCAGCGCAGGCGAGCTAAAGATTGGGGCATCAGTCTGGTGCCATCTGTTGCGGCTCTACGCACCAGTTCTCCAGTGCGCCTCACCAGCCCGGCACGTCATGTGCCTGCTCCCTGCACTCGCCCTGAAGAGCCAGAGACCGTCAGGGAGGCAATGGGGAAGTTGGGAGCGAGAGAGATGAGAAATGTTGTGCAAGTGTGTTCTGCTCAACATCCGACCAGAGGTTCCGGTTAGCAGTCTGGTGCAACCTGGGCCGGCTCCACGGTTCTGGCCTCCAGTGCGTCTCTCCAGTTCGGTACGTACTGTGTCTCCTCCTCGCACTCGCCCTGAAGTGTGTGTTCCCAGTCCGATACGTCCTGTACCTCCCCCTCACACTCGCCCTGAAGAGAGTGTCACCAGTCCGGTGCAACCTGTGCCAGCTCCACGCATCAGGCCTCTAGTGCGCCTCCCCAGTCCGGTGCTACCTGTACAAGCTCCACGCACTAGGCCTCCAGTGCGCACTCACAGTCCAGAGCTTCCGGCGACGGTTCCCATTCCAGAGCTTCCGGCGACGGTTCCCATTCCAGAGCTTCCGGCGACGGTTCCCAGTCCAGAGCTTCCGGCGACGGTTCCCAGTCCAGAGCTTCCGGCGACGGTTCCCAGTCCAGAGCTTCCGGCGACGGTTCCCAGTCCAGAGCTTCCGGCGACGGTTCCCAGTCCAGAACTTCCGGCGACGGTTCCCAGTCCAGCGCTTCCGGCGACGGTTCCCAGTCCAGAGCTTCCGGCGACGGTTCCCAGTCCAGAGCTTCCGGCGACGGTTCCTATTCCAGAGCTTCCGGCGACGGTTCCCATTCCAGAGCTTCCGGCGACGGTTCCCAGTCCAGAGCTTCCGGCGACGGTTCCCAGTCCAGAGCTTCCGGCGACGGTTCCCAGTCCAGAGCTTCCGGCGACGGTTCCCAGTCCAGAGCTTCCGGCGACGGTTCCCAGTCCAGAGCTTCCGGCGACGGTTCCCAGTCCAGAGCTTCCGGCGACGGTTCCCAGTCCAGAGCTTCCGGCGACGGTTTACAGTCCAGAGCTTCCGGCGACGGCTCCCAGTCCAGAGCTTCCGGCGACCGTTCCCAGTCCAGAGCTTCCGGCGACCGTTCCCAGTCCAGAGCTTCCGGCGACGGTTCCCAGTCCAGAGCTTCCGGCGACGGTTCACAGTCCAGAGCATCCGGCGGCGGTCCACAGTCCAGAGCATCCGGCGACGGTCCACAGTCCAGAACCTCCTGCGACGGTCCACGGTCCGGAACCTCCTGCGACGGTACACGGTCCGGAACCTCCCGCGGCGGTCCAGGGTCCGGAACCTCCCGCGGCGGTCCACGGTCCGGAACCTCCCGCGGCGGTCCACGGTCCCGAACCTCCCACGATGGTCCACGGTCCGGAACCTCCCGTGACGGTCCACGGTCCGGAACCTCCTGCCCTGCCTCAGTGCCTAGGCACTGACTTTTGATGATGAGTTACTCATTAGGGACGAAGAGGGGACAGAGAGATTAAAGAAAGGATGGCGAGAGAGGATGCAGGGAGTAGTTTTTTTCCCCAAAGTGCTGGGCCTGTGTATATATATACAGTAGTAGTAAATACACAGTATAGCAGAGAGACACACAGAGAGCCCTGGTCTAGTTCCTCCAGGCCCCCCACGGACCCTAGCCCACTCATGTCTAATTACTGGGTGTGGGACAGCTGCCAAATAGTCTCTGAAAATGGAACAGCCTGAAATTGAGCAGAACCAGGAGGAAGATTGACTCGGACATAGGGAAACAGAGGTTTAACTTTGTCTCTACTGCTGTACTTTAAATGATGTCTACTAGGGGTGTGCATCTATCTCTTTCAAGACGATTCGATACCTATCTAGACATAAGGGCTCCAATACGATATAGGAACGATACATTTAAGTTTGAAACGATTCGGTGCATTCAGTTTGAGTAGAGAACGAATCGATGCGATTTGATGCGATACGATTAGCTGCAGAAACATTTGTTGCATAAACACATTCATTTTGACATTCAATATCTGCTGCTGATGGAGCTCATGAGCTGGGCCTCTCTGAGCTGAATCTGTCTATTCTGAAGTGTGTTTGTTTGTAAATGATGTAAGGCACCTTAGCTGAGCCACCCCACTATCAGATTAGTGGTGGCAATGTTTTTTGTCCTCCCCACTTTGGTTCTGAAATCACCATCACCCACTTGTCATTTTTGCAGATTGTGTTTGATCTAGTAATGTATCAATATGTATCGTTTACAAATAACCTATGACATGGGCAATGAATATACAGCACAATTTTGGATTTCACCCCCATCTCCAAATCGAATGGTGTTTTTACGGAGTGAGATTATCTTCTCCTCTTGCTCCGCCGTGCAGTGAGCCTCACAAAGTGATTTCTGTCCTCGTTATGAAATTATCAACTTTTTACCTGTATATAAAAATAAAAAACATATGCACTGAATGTTTAAAACAGAACTACCAAAACCTTTGCTGTTGGTGAACCTGAACAATCAAAATCAAATATATTGTAAAACCCGTTCAGCAGGTATAGTCAGCTGAGTTTTATTCCAGTAAAATACCATTTTCAACAGCGCATAGATAGCCTCTCATTTGCTAGGTTATTGCCGTCATTCAATTAATGAATCCTAATATCACGCAAGCTATTTTAGCATTTGAATGCTGAAGGTGCCCGTAGATGTGCAAGATCAGGAACAGGCGCCTACCTCGTGTTGGTCAGTTTGCGAAACTGGGAACTGTGCGCAGTTGTGACTATAGGCTACTGATATTGCCCGGTGTTGTTCAGCGTGCAAAATGACTTGTAGATCAATGACTGTCAACACAGTTACATGAAGTTGGACACTGAAGGAGAGGACACATCAGCTGTCGCTAAAGATGAGAGGTATTTTCAGAAGATAGAATGTAATATAAGCAAAACATTTTAGTGAACCAGGGATACGTAACGTTTGAATACATTTTCTGACCGATCCATCCTGCGTTTGGATCAGTTTAGGCTCCGCGGAACAATGCACTTGTATCTTAGACATCGGTCCCCTAATCAAATGTCTATCGGTGAATCATTACATCACTAATGTATACTCTATGTAGTGGAAGGTGGATGTAGTGGAAGATCAGTGGGGTGGAGATGTTGTTACCTACCCTCACCACCTGGGGTCGGCCCGTCAGGAAGTCCAGTACCCAGTTGCACAGGGTGGGGTCGAGACCCATGGTCTTGAGCTTAATGACGAGTTTGGAGGGTACTATGGTGTTAAATGCTGAGCTGTAGTTGATGAACAGCATTCTTACATAGGTATTCCTCTTGTCCAGATGGGTTAGGGCAGTGTGCAGTGTGGTTGCGATTGCGTCGTCTGTGGACCTATTGGGGCGGTAAGCAAATTGGAGTGGGTCTAGGGTGTCAGGTAGGATAGAGGTGATATGATCCTTGACTCGTCTCTCAAAGCACTTCATGATGACGGAAGTGAGTGCTACGGGGCGGTAGTCGTTTAGCTCAGTTACCTTAGCTTTCTTGGGAACAGGAACAATGGTGGTCCTCTTGAAGCATGTGGGAACAGCAGACTGGGATAAGGATTGATTGAATATGTCCGTAAACACACCAGCCAGCTGGTCTGCGCATGCTCTGATGACACGGCCGGGGAGGGTTAACACATTTAAATGTTTTACTCACATCGGCTGTGGTATGTATACTGTATTCTGTTCTATATGTATTACATGTGACTTAGTTTGTCCAGAAATACTCAGATAATGCTCTTGAGATTGGCATTGAGTGGAACTCCATGTGTGATATGGGACGAGGTCATAAGCCACAATGTTTTCCTCTGTGTGTGTGTTTCCCTGTGCATGCATTGCGTGTGTGTGTGTGCAGATGGAGGATAAGAACAGGCAGCTGCTGGAGCGTTTGGAGATAGCAGAGCAGAAGCTGCAGCAGACCATGAGAAAGGCTGAGACCCTGCCAGAGGTGGAGGCTGAACTGGCCCAGAGGATAGCAGCACTCACCAAGGTGAGAGGACACACACACACACACACACACACACAGTCACACACACATAAACACAGACACAGCACACGTTGCTCCCATCATTAAAGTAACTCCAGTGCTTCCAGATTTCTATGAATTATGACCTAAAATGAAATACAATATTAGTGAAATAGTTTCCTTCCCAATTTTTTGAAATGTAAATGAATTATGTTAAAAAGCATATTTTCTGTGTTGGAATGTTGTGGGCATACCGCAACAACCGAATGGTGTGGGCGTGTACCAATCATATAAAATATTAATGCAAGTAGACCGCTGATTGGCCAGCTCATTCTCCAGGAGGAAATAGCAAGCATTTTTTAAACAGAAGTGGGGTCTTTTATGTGTTCTTTTCCAATTAATGCTTTGGCCACAAATATGAGTATAGGATAAGTCAGCAAAATGATTTGGGTATGAGTTAACAGAATATGAACTTTTAGAAGTGAGATTGTCACTGGACAGTTACTTTAACCGCTCCATCATATTCTAGGAGAGGTCATTTCAACACTGCTTATGTACACTGGGGCAAAAAAGTATTTAGTCAGCCACCAATTGTACAAGTTCTCCCACTTAAAAAGATGAGAGAGGCCTGTAATTTTCATCATATGTACACTTCAACTATGACAGACAAAATTAGGGGAAAAAATCCAGAAAATCACATTGTAGGATTTTTTATGAATTTATTTGCAAATTATGGTGGAAAATAAGTATTTGGTCACCTACAAACAAGCAAGATTTCTGGCTCTCACAGACCTGTAACTTCTTCTTTAAGAGGCTCCTCTGTCCTCCACTCGTTACCTGTATTAATGGCACCTGTTTGAACTTGTTATCAGTATAAAAGACACCTGTCCACAACCTCAAACAGTCACACTCCAAACTCCACTATGGCCAAGACAAAAGAGCTGTCAAAGGACACCAGAAACAAAATTGTAGACCTGCATCAGGCTGGGAAGACTGAATCTGCAATAGGTAAGCAGCTTGGTTTGAAGAAATCAACTGTGGGAGCAATTATTGGCAAATTTGCTGACATACAAGACCACTGATAATCTCCCTCGATCTGGGGCTCCACGCAAGATCTCACCCAGAACCACACGGGGGGACCTAGTGAATGACCTGGAGAGCTGGGACCAAAGTAACAAAGCCTACCATCAGTAACACACTACGCCGCCAGGGACTCAAATCCTGCAGTGCCAGACGTGTCCCCCTGCTTAAGCCAGTACATGTCCAGGCCCGTCTGAAGTTTGGTAGAGAGCATTTGGATGATCCAGAAGAAGATTGGGAGAATGTCATATGGTCAGATGAAACCAAAAGTTGCATCCAAAGAACACCATACCTACTGTGAAGCATGGGGGTGGAAACATCATGCTTTGGAGCTGTTTTTCTGCAAAGGGTCCAGGACGACTGATCATTGTAAAGGAAAGAATGAATGGGGCCATGTATCGTGAGATTTTGAGTGAAAACCTCCTTCCCTCAGCAAAGGCATTGAAGATTAAACGAGGCTGGGTCTTTCAGCATGACAATGATCCCAAACACACCGCCCGGGCAACGGAGTGGCTTCGTAAGAAGCATTTCAAGGTCCTGGAGTGGCCTAGCCAGTCTCCAGATCTCAACCCCATAGAAAATCTTTGGAGGGAGTTGAAGGTCCGTGTTGCTCTGCAACAGCCCCAAAACATCACTGCTCTAGAGGAGATCTGCGTGGAGGAATGGGCCAAAATACCAGCAACACTGTGTGAAAACCTTGAAGACTTACAGAAAACTTTTGACCTCTGTCATTGCCAACAAAGGGTATATAACAAGGTATTGAGATAAACTTTTGTTATTCACCAAATACTTGTTTTTCACCATAATTTGCAAATAAATTCATTAAAAATCCTACAATGTGATTTTCTGGATTTTTTTTCTCATTTTGTCTGTCATAGTTGAAGTGTACCTATGATGAAAATTACAGGCCTCTCTCATCTTTTTAAGTGGGAGAACTTGCACAATTGGTGGCTGACTAAATACTTTTTTGCCCCACTAATTATCATCATACATGTAGAATATTCCGGAGTGTCTTTTCAATAATGTGTTGTTTGTTATGTGTTAGTACTGTATGTGCAGGCTATGCATGTGATCACCTCTGACCCTGTGATATGTTCCTCTCCTCTCCTGCTGCCCCATAGTCTGACTCGAGCTCCGCCTCCTCTCCTGATGATTATCAGTTTGTTATGGAAGCTAAACTCCAAGACATGAACTCCATTCTTAGGAAGGTAGTCTCACAGGGTGCCACAGTACTGTCGCTAAATACTAGACTACATTTAAAAAAAAATCCATGCTGGTTTTCTTTCTTTTTGTTGTCGCGAGTCATTGTACTGGGATTGCTTGTGGGGGATATTTGTTTTTCCGTAGGCAGGGTTGAAACTGTGGGGAAAGCTGCATGTCACTGGCTGGGCTCATTGCTAGTAGACTTAACTGCTGCAGCAACTGCTTGTGACCTGTCCCTTCTCTCACCCCTCTCTCTACCTGTGCTTTGGTGATCTATCTGTTCCATCTGAGACTGGAGGAGTAGAGGCTTTTGGCTCTGTCTTGTCTTGTTGCCCCTGCATTATGTGCCTGTGTTGCCCTCCATGGCTGCTAAACTGGCGGGTCATTGTGCCCCCTGCCCCCCTTTCTTTCCCCCCCACCCCTGTCTCTGTGGTGGCCCCTGCAGGCGGAGGAGCGCCACGGCAGCATCGAGGAACGCATGAGGCACCTGGAGGGCCAGCTGGAGGAGAAGCACCAGGAGCTGCTCAGAGTGAGTCATCCCCGGGGGACTATGCTAACATGCTAGGCTAGGTTATGCTACATGATGCAATGCCGCCTGTGTGCTGACCATGGGCAGCCTAGCGTGCTGGCTGCCATAAGGCTAGTATGCTAGGCTAGGTTATGCTACATGATGCTACATTCCACCTATTCACTGACCATGGGCAGCCTAGCATACTAGCTGCCATAAGGCTAGTATGCTAGATTAAGCTACATGCTGCTACATTCTGCTTTTGAAAGTCACACACTTTGTATTTTTTGTCCCCCTCAGGCTCGGCAGAGAGAAAAGATGAACGAGGAACACAACAAGCGCCTGTCGGACACGGTGGACAGACTTCTCACAGAGTCCAACGAACGTCTTCAGCTCCACCTGAAAGAGAGGATGGCTGCTCTGGAAGAGAAGGTTAAACATGGAGACCACATCAATACCAATACGTCATAAAGTTTTATTTCAGATGAATTTGAGGAAATGGCCATAGATTGACTGGAATACTTCTCTTTCCATTTCAGAACGTTTTAATACAAGACTCGGAAGGCTACAGAAAACAGTACGAGGATTCAATCCATGAAAAAGTACGTCCCCCCCGGATCAGAAATGATTCTGTTTTTCTCTCCCTCAGTTTTTAATTTTACTCGAGGTTGGTTTCATAAGTGCTTTTTAATAGGTACAGTGCCTTGCGAAAGTATTCGGCCCCCTTGAACTTTGCGACCTTTTGCCACATTTCAGGCTTCAAACATAAAGATATAAAACTGTATTTTTTTGTGAAGAATCAACAACTTGTGGGACACAATCATGAAGTGGAACGACATTTATTGGATATTTCAAACTTTTTTAACAAATCAAAAACTGAAAAATTGGGCGTGCAAAATTATTCAGCCCCCTTAAGTTAATACTTTGTAGCGCCACCTTTTGCTGCGATTACAGCTGTAAGTCGCTTGGGGTATGTCTCTATCAGTTTTGCACATCGAGAGACTGACATTTTTTCCCATTCCTCCTTGCAAAACAGCTCGAGCTCAGTGAGGTTGGATGGAGAGCATTTGTGAACAGCAGTTTTAAGTTCTTTCCACAGATTCTCGATTGGATTCAGGTCTGGACTTTGACTTGGCCATTCTAACACCTGGATATGTTTATTTTTAAACCATTCCATTGTAGATTTTGCTTTATGTTTTGGATCATTGTCTTGTTGGAAGACAAATCTCCGTCCCAGTCTCAGGTCTTTTGCAGACTACATCAGGTTTTCTTCCAGAATGGTCCTGTATTTGGCTCCATCCATCTTCCCATCAATTTTAACCATCTTCCCTGTCCCTGCTGAAGAAAAGCAGGCCCAAACCATGATGCTGCCACCACCATGTTTGACAGTGGGCATGGTGTGTTCAGGGTGATGAGCTGTGTTGCTTTTACACCAAACATAACGTTTTGCATTGTGCCAAAAAGTTCAATTTTGGTTTCATCTGACCAGAGCACCTTCTTCCACATGTTTGGTGTGTCTCCCAGGTGGCTTGTGGCAAACTTTAAACGACACTTTTTATGGATATCTTTAAGAAATGGCTTTCTTCTTGCCACTCTTCCATAAAGGCCAGATTTGTGCAATATACGACTGATTGCTGTCCTATGGACAGAGTCTCCCACCTCAGCTGTAGATCTCTGCAGTTCATCCAGAGTGATCATGGGCCTCTTGGCTGCATCTCTGATCAGTCTTCTCCTTGTATGAGCTGAAAGTTTAGAGGGACGGCCAGGTCTTGGTAGATTTGCAGTGGTCTGATACTCCTTCCATTTCAATATTATCGCTTGCACAGTGCTCCTTGGGATGTTTAAAGCTTGGGAAATCTTTTTGTATCCAAATCCGGCTTTAAACTTCTTCACAACAGTATCTCGGACCTGCCTGGTGTTTTCCTTGTTCTTCATGATGCTCTCTGCGCTTTTAAAGGACCTCTGAGACGATCACAGTGCAGGTGCATTTATACGGAGACTTGATTACACACAGGTGGATTGTATTTATCATCATTAGTCATTTAGGTCAACATTGGATCATTCAGAGATCCTCACTGAACTTCTGGAGAGAGTTTGCTGCACTGAAATTAGAGGGGCTGAATAATTTTGCATGCCCAATTTTTCAGTTTTTGATTTGTTAAAAAAGTTTGAAATATCCAATAAATGTCGTTCCACCTCATGATTGTGTCCCACTTGTTGTTGATTCTTCACAAAAAAATACAGTTTTATATCTTTATGTTTGAAGCCTGAAATGTGGCAAAAGGTCGCAAAGTTCAAGGGGGCCGAATACTTTCGCAAGGCACTGTAAATAATGATCTGGGTGTTGGACTTTGGGTTTAATTTGTTATCATCTTCTCCATTGAATATTCACAAGAAACCATTGCTCTCGGTTCAGATAGTGAGATAGAAATCCATAACCACGCAGAGTACGAGAACTGACGAGCAAGTGCTGTCCAATCATGTTGTGGAGATTGAAATTGAAATCCAGGGTTTTACAGTAATGAATAAGAAACTTCACAAGGCTTTCTGTACACCTCATGTTGTCCTTGTTTCCTGGCTTCCCTCCAGACTCATCTGGCAGATGAGATAGACAAGCTGAGATCAGAGTTGGACCAGTTCCGACTGAGAACAGGCTCACTCACAGAACCCACTCTGTCACGGTATGGGTGAGTTTGTAGGACTGTGTGTGTGTGTGTGTGTGTGTGTGCATATGCACTGAGTGTACAAAACATTATGAACACCTTCCTAATATTGAGTTGCACCCCCCCTCTTCCCCCCCTTTGCCCTCAATTTGTCGGGGCATGGACTCTACAAGGTGTTTACAGTTGTGTCAGGTTGGCTGGATGTCCTTTGGGTGGTGGATCATTCTTGATACACACGGGAAACTGTTGAGCGTGAAAAACCCAGCACAGTTGCAGTTCTTGACACAAACCAGTACCTCTGGCACCTACTACCATATCCTGTTCCAATGCACTTCATCCTTTGTCTTGCCCATTGGCACACATGGCACACAAGGGATCATGGCTTTTACCTGAATTCACCAGGTCATTCTATGTCATGGAAGGGGCATGTGTCCTTAATGTTTTGTACTCTCACTGTAGTTTGTGTGTGTTTGTGTGTGTTTGTGTGTGTGTGTGTGTGTGTATGTGTGTCTGGTTGGGGGATTCCTTTTATATAGATATCCTACAGAAACCCTCAGAAATAATGTGGCATGTCTCTGTTTGTTCAAGATGGAGTAGTGACAGAACATAACTGTAACATTTTCCCAACATCTCCGTTTAGATTCAGCTACATTTCTCTGAGATGGTTAGAGATAGCATCACTACACAGATCATTCTGCTTCCCTCCAATACCTACATTTAAATGAGATTTTATTTTTCCACTGACAAAATGTGTGATGAAGTCCAATAACTGGGCTAGAGTTCTGTGATGACAGCAGCTGTCATGATCTCCTGATTGTCCTCTTCAGTCCCAACTCATTAAAAAAGCTATTTGCCACCGGTTGAAAACCACACAAGCACTGACTGTTGATTCCTTACAAATTGCCTGATGCGTCACACCACTGTTTTCCTACTAGATAACCAAACAGGCCATTTTAAACAAGCAGATCCTCTTGGTTTTGGTATTATTCTTTGCACAATATCTGCGATTTCAGTGCTGCCTTTGAACAAACTTGATGTTACGGTGTCTGACATGCATGTTCTCTCTCTCTCTCTGTGTTTCTGTCTCTCTCTTTATCTATCTATCTATCTATCAGGTCTCACCTAGACACGTCGGGGGAGCTCCGCTTTTCCCTGGGCTCCCTGGCTGAGACCCAGTCAGACCACTACCGGTCAGCCAAGGTCATCCGCAGGCCCAGGAGAGGACGCATGGGTCTCCACAGGGACGAGAGCAAGGTCAGGAACTAGTCTTTCTCTGGTCAGCCCTGGCTGAGGTAGAGGCAGTACCAGGTCTATTCTATCCATTAAGCCAGGAAAGCTTAAACAAGTACAGATAAAGTCTTTGAACTCAGGTCTGTATGACATACATGGTTGCATGGAGCCAGACTGTTAGCATTAGCACGACAAAGGAAAAACTGTTGGAGATGGGTATGATTGGTTAGCATTAGCATGACAGAGGGAAAACTGTTGGAGATGGGTATGATTGGTTAGCATTAGCACGACAGAGGTAAAACTGTTGGAGATGGGTATGATTGGTTAGCATTAGCACGACAGAGGGAAAACTGTTGGAGATGGGTATGATTGGTTAGCATTAGCACGACAGAGGGAAACCTGTTGGAGATGGGTATGATTGGTTAGCATTGCCTTTGAGGATCAGTGTTATAAATTGCTACTGTTACAGTGTCTCAGGATTGTAACATAAATCACCATGAAGACTGAAATAACCTGTTGATAAATACTGACATTCAGCATTAATCTTAGAAGCTTGTTTCAGCGTATTATTTTTACATTAAAAACTATTTAATGGCTTATTAAGATACTTTGGGGTGTATTAAAAGTCAAGCCTCATTATTTTGTCTGATGAAAGGAG
The DNA here is from genome assembly GCF_013265735.2 of Oncorhynchus mykiss. NCBI lineage: Eukaryota > Metazoa > Chordata > Actinopteri > Salmoniformes > Salmonidae > Oncorhynchus > Oncorhynchus mykiss. Next base: position 59,624,533 of record NC_048579.1, on the reverse strand, counting down.
AATTATGAGACATTTTAGGCTCCCTGAAGCTGACAGCTTTACTTAGCCAATTATTTTATCAAACCAAAATACTGCATTGAATGCATTAATCATAATGTGTGCTGTAATATTTGTACAGTGCAAAAAAATATTCAAGTCTCTTTACATAAAACTTTCACATCTCTCTACAGTTATGTCATCCTGCCCATGATCTTTTACCGGGATTACCTCAAGAACACTCCCTTGATTAGTGCACACTTCTGTATCTGTGAACCCTCCCTCCCCTACAGGCTAAGTCACTGGGGGAGCACGAGTGGCGCTCTCAGCAGCTAGGCATCCTGGGTAGCCACCCGTTTGAGAGTGAGATGTCTGACATGTCGGACATTGATGACGATGACCGGGAGACCATGTTCAGCTCCATGGACCTGCTGTCCCCCGGCGGTCACTCAGACGCCCAGACCCTAGCCATGATGCTGCAGGAGCAGCTAGACGCCATTAACAAAGAGATACGGTACGGGACCTTAACCCTGCTCTTATTGGACAGACCATGCTAGGGACCAGACATTTACCTGACTTTAACCCTGCTCTTATTGGACAGACCATGCTAGGGACCAGACATTCACCTGACTTTAACCCTGCTCTTATTGGACAGACCATGCTGGGGACCAGACATTTACCTGACTTTAACCCTGCTCTTATTGGACAGACCATGCTAGGGACCAGATAAAAACTGTGGGCTTCCTGGTCAGGTCTCATTGCCAGGAAACACCCCTTGTGACTAATCCTTATGTAAATCAAGTTGTATGTTAGGCGGATCAAGTTCCTTGGGAAACATTACTGACACATGGATTAATAAAATCAATGTTGGTCACTTCATTGTTGATCGGTAAAATATGCCTCTAAGTGCTTGACATGAGGGAGAGCTTCAGGGTGTCGGCCTAGCTATCTCCACCCCTAAGGCTGGTTCATCCTATCAGTGGGCTACGTGCCTCAGGTTTCTGTGGCGATTAAATTGAATTAATGAGACAGTAATTGATTGGATATATGTGTGTGGACACACTTGTCTTCAGGGCTGAAGCTTGTTGGCTCTTGTCTGCAGAGTGTGATGCCCTGTCTAGGTGAATTAAACACAAACCTCAGATACTGCCAGTTACAGTTCCTAGAAAAGCTGCGAGGAGCTGACACTGATATACTGTAGTTTTATTCAAGTATTGATCATTTACCCAGTTAGCTGTCAGAATAATCTATTGTATTGAGATGATTAACACTTGGTTAACATTGGGAGCCTGACACAGTTTGAAATCAAACAACAGCATTTATTGGTTTAGGCTTATTCAAGATACAAGGTCTGTTACTTGCTTGTTAATATTGTACTGATCTTCTTGTCTGGTGATTAGCCAAGTATTATTTCACACAACCCTAAGCTTAAGTGACATTTTAAAGTGAAGAGTTGTTAATTTACCTCAGGCCTTTATTGTTTTTTGCTCATAAGCAGAATCGATAGAGACATGCCTCATCAGGGTGATTATGCTGAGTTGGAATACGATTTCAGCTCCGATGGCAGAAAGCCCTCTGAATTCATTTCTAAACTAATTAGTGTTGTGAGGTAGTGTTATGAACCTATGTGGTTTATGGGTAATGAACTGGCTTTATGTCTCCCCGCGTTGTCTTTAAGAGGAGCCCTATGGGTCTGCAGTGGGGATTTCCATGACCATCCAGAGAATTGAACCACAAAGGACCAAGGGATTCTGAGAATTCTCAGAATCTTGTTGGATGAATGATCTTTCTATATATTCAGTGGCTGAATACAACTGTGAAATAAGTCTAATCAATCCCTCCCTCCCGCTCTGCCTCCCCTCGCCTCTCTCCCAGACTGATCCAGGAGGAGAAGGAGTCGACAGAGCTGCGGGCGGAGGAGATAGAGAACCGTGTGGCCAGCGTCAGCCTGGAGGGTCTCAACCTTGCCCGTATGCATCACCCCGGAGCCTCCATCACCGCCTCGGCCACCGCCTCCTCCCTGGCCTCTTCCTCCCCGCCCAGCGGACACTCCACCCCCAAGTTGGACCACCGCAGCACCGCAGACATGGAGCGCATGGGTATCATGACACTGGTACGCTGCTGGGGTCAGAACGGGGTGTGGGGGTTGTGTATGTGTGTGTGTGTTGTGTGTAACGGATGTGAAACGCTAGCTTAGCGGTGGTGCACGCTAAATAGTGTTTCAATCGGTGACGTCACTTGCTCTGAGACCTTGAAGTAGTAGTTCCCCTTGCTCTGCAACGGCCGCGGCTTTTGTGGAGCGATGGGTAATGATGCTTCGTGGGTGTCAGTTGTTGATGTGTGCAGAGGGTCCCTGGTTCGCGCCCGGGTATGGGCGAGGGGACGGTCTAAAGTTATACTGTTACATTGATGCTGTTGACCCGGATCACTGGTTGCTGCGGAAAAGGAGGAGGTCAAAAGGGGGGTGAGTGTAACGGATGTGAAACGCTAGCTAGTTAGCGGTGGTGCGCGCTAAATAGTGCGCACCACCGCCTCGGCCACCGCCTCCTCCCTGGCATCTTCCTCCCCGCCCAGCGGACACTCCACCCCCAAGTTGGACCACCGCAGCACCGCAGACATGGAGCGCATGGGTATCATGACACTGGTACGCTGCTGGGGTCAGAACGGGGTGTGGGGGTTGTGTATGTGTGTGTGTGTTGTGTGTAACGGATGTGAAACGCTAGCTTAGCGGTGGTGCACGCTAAATAGTGTTTCAATCGGTGACGTCACTTGCTCTGAGACCTTGAAGTAGTAGTTCCCCTTGCTCTGCAAGGGCCGAGGCTTTTGTGGAGCGATGGGTAACGATGCTTCGAGGGTGACTGTTGTTGTGGGGTCCCTGGGTCCCTGGTTCGCACCCGGGTATGGGCGAGGGGACAGTCTAAAGTTATACTGTTACATGTGCATGTACGAGTGTATCCCAATCTTGACGAAGGCTACCATAGCCGTATCGGGCTCTGTCTGTATTGTGGTGCAGGACAGGGCCAATAGAAGCACAGCCACTTGTAAAAGCATGTATTGGCTTTCTTTCAACTTTATTTAGATGGGGTCCTTTCCTTGATGGATTGAGTTGCATAATCTATCTGGCTGGGGTTCATTACTCCTTCATTGTAGAGCTTGGCTTGGTTTGTGTGTGTTGTAGATACCAGGATGTGATAGACTGTGCTATGTTTGTTTACTATGTTTTAAGGACTTTTTTTATACTTGCCACTATTGTCCTATTGAGCAATAGAAATACTGTCTGTTAGGTCAGTAAAAGTACTGTCTGTTAGGTCAGTAAAAGTACTGTCTACATTAGGTCAATAAAAGTACTGTCTACATTAGGTCAATAAAAATACTGTCTGTTAGGTCAATAAAAGTATTCTACATTAGGTCAATAAAAGTACTGTCTGTTAGGTCAATAAAAGTACTGTCTGTTAGGTCAATAAAAGTAATGCCTGTTAGGTCAATAAAAGTAGTCTACATAAGGTCAATAAAAGTAACGTTTGTTAGGTCAATAAAAGTACTGTCTGTTAGGTCAATAAAAGTACTGTCTGTTAGGTCAATAAAAGTGCTGTCTACATTAGGTCAATAAAAGTACTGTCTGTTAGGTCAATAAAAATACTGTCTGTTAGGTCAATAAAAGTATTCTACATTAGGTCAATAAAAGTACTGTCTGTTAGGTCAATAAAAGTACTGTATGTTAGGTCAATAAAAGTATTATCTGTTAGGTCAATAAAAGTATTCTACATTAGGTCAATAAAAGTACTGTCTGTTAGGTCAATAAAAGTACTGTCTGTCAGGTCAATAAAAGTATTGTCTGTTAGGTCAATAAAGGTACTGTCTACATTAGGTCAGTAAAAGTACTGTCTACATTAGGTCAATACAATTACTGTCTGTTAGGTCAATAAAAGCACTGTCTGTTAGGTCAATAAAAGTATTGTCTGTTAGGTCAATAAAAGTACTGTCTGTTAGGTCAATAAAAGTATTGTCTGTTAGGTCAATAAAGGTACTGTCTACATTAGGTCAGTAAAAGTACTGTCTACATTAGGTCAATACAATTACTGTCTGTTAGGTCAATAAAAGTACTGTCTGTTAGGTCAATAAAGGTACTGTCTACATTAGGTCAGTAAAAGTACTGTCTACATTTGGTCAATAAAAGTAATGCCTGTTAGGTCAATAAAAGTAGTCTACATAAGGTCAATAAAAGTAACGTCTGTTAGGTCAATAAAAGTATTGTCTGTTAGGTCAATAAAAGTATTCTACATTAGGTCAATAAAAGTACTGTCTGTTAGGTCAATAAAAGTAATGTCTACATTAGGTCAATAAAAGTACTGTCTACATTAGGTCAATAAAAGTACTGTCTACATTAGGTCAATAAAAGTACTGTCTGTTAGGCCAATAAAAGTACTGTATGTTAGGTCAAAAAAAGTACTGTATGTTAGGTCAATAAAAGTACTGTCTGTTAGGTCAATAAAAGTACTGTATGTTAGGTCAATAAAAGTATTATCTGTTAGGTCAATAAAAGTATTCTACATTAGGTCAATAAAAGTACTGTCTGTTAGGTCAATAAAAGTACTGTATGTTAGGTCAAAAAAAGTACTGTATGTTAGGTCAATAAAAGTACTGTCTGTTAGGTCAATAAAAGTACTGTATGTTAGGTCAATAAAAGTATTATCTGTTAGGTCAATAAAAGTATTCTACATTAGGTCAATAAAAGTACTGTCTGTTAGGTCAATAAAAGTACTGTCTGTTAGGTCAATTAAAGTATTCTACATTAGGTCAGTAAAAGTACTGTCTACATTAGGTCAATACAATTACTGTCTGTTAGGTCAATAAAAGTACTGTCTGTTAGGTCAATAAAGGTACTGTCTACATTAGGTCAGTAAAAGTACTGTCTACATTTGGTCAATAAAAGTAATGCCTGTTAGGTCAATAAAAGTAGTCTACATAAGGTCAATAAAAGTAACGTCTGTTAGGTCAATAAAAGTATTGTCTGTTAGGTCAATAAAAGTATTCTACATTAGGTCAATAAAAGTACTGTCTGTTAGGTCAATAAAAGTAATGTCTACATTAGGTCAATAAAAGTACTGTCTACATTAGGTCAATAAAAGTACTGTCTACATTAGGTCAATAAAAGTACTGTCTGTTAGGCCAATAAAAGTACTGTATGTTAGGTCAAAAAAAGTACTGTATGTTAGGTCAATAAAAGTACTGTCTGTTAGGTCAATAAAAGTACTGTATGTTAGGTCAATAAAAGTATTATCTGTTAGGTCAATAAAAGTATTCTACATTAGGTCAATAAAAGTACTGTCTGTTAGGTCAATAAAAGTACTGTATGTTAGGTCAAAAAAAGTACTGTATGTTAGGTCAATAAAAGTACTGTCTGTTAGGTCAATAAAAGTACTGTATGTTAGGTCAATAAAAGTATTATCTGTTAGGTCAATAAAAGTATTCTACATTAGGTCAATAAAAGTACTGTCTGTTAGGTCAATAAAAGTACTGTCTGTTAGGTCAATTAAAGTATTCTACATTAGGTCAATAAAAGTACTGTCTGTTAGGTCAATTAAAGTATTCTACATTAGGTCAATAAAAGTATTGTCTGTTAGGCCAATAAAAGTACTGTCTGCTAGGTCAATGAAAGTACTGTCTACATTAGGTCAATAAAAGTACTGTCTGTTAGGCCAATAAAAGTACTGTCTGTTAGGTCAATAAAAGTATTCTACATTAGGTCAATAAAAGTACTGTCTGTTAGGCCAATAAAAGTACTGTCTGTTAGGTCAATAAAAGTATTCTACATTAGGTCAATAAAAGTACTGTCTGTTAGGCCAATAAAAGTACTGTCTGCTAGGTCAATGAAAGTACTGTCTACATTAGGTCAATAAAAGTACTGTCTGTTAGGCCAATAAAAGTACTGTCTGTTAGGTCAATAAAAGTATTCTACATTAGGTCAATAAAAGTAACGTTTGTTAGGTGAATAAAAGTACTGTCTGTTAGGTCAATAAAAGTACTGTCTGTTAGGTCAATAAAAGTGCTGTCTACATTAGGTCAATAAAAGTACTGTCTTTTAGGTCAATAAAAGTACTGTCTACATTAGGTCAATAAAAGTACTGTCTACATTAGGTCAATAAAAGTACTGTCTACATTAGGTCAATAAAAATACTGTCTGTTAGGTCAATAAAAGTATTCTACATTAGGTCAATAAAAGTACTGTCTGTTAGGTCAATGAAAGTACTGTCTGTTAGGTCAATAAAAGTAGTCTACATAAGGTCAATAAAAGTAGTCTACATAAGGTCAATAAAAGTAACGTTTGTTAGGTCAATAAAAGTACTGTCTACATTAGGTCAATAAAAGTACTGTCTGTTAGGTCAATAAAAGTACTGTCTACATTAGGTCAATATAAGTACTGTCTGTTAGGTCAATAAAAGTACTGTCTGTTAGGTCAATAAAAGTACTGTCTGTTAGGTCAATAAAAGTATTGTCTGTTAGGTCAATAAAAATACTGTCTACATTAGGTCAATAAAAATACTGTCTGTTAGGTCAATAAAAGTATTCTACATTAGGTCAATAAAAGTACTGTCTGTTAGGTCAATAAAAGTACTGTCTGTTAGGTCAATAAAAGTATTGTCTGTTAGGTCAATAAAAGTAGTCTACATTAGGTCAATAAAAGTACTGTCTGTTAGGTCAATAAAAGCACTGTCTGTTAGGTCAATAAAAGTATTGTCTGTTAGGTCAATAAAAGTACTGTCTGTTAGGTCAATAAAAGTATTGTCTGTTAGGTCAATAAAGGTACTGTCTACATTAGGTCAGTAAAAGTACTGTCTACATTAGGTCAATACAATTACTGTCTGTTAGGTCAATAAAAGTACTGTCTGTTAGGTCAATAAAGGTACTGTCTACATTAGGTCAGTAAAAGTAATGCCTGTTAGGTCAATAAAAGTAGTCTACATAAGGTCAATAAAAGTAACGTCTGTTAGGTCAATAAAAGTACTGTCTGTTAGGTCATTAAAAGTACTGTATGTTACGTCAATAAAAGTACTGCCTGTTAGGTCAATAAAAGTATTGTCTGTTAGGTCAATAAAAGTATTCTACATTAGGTCAATAAAAGTACTGTCTGTTAGGTCAATACAAGTGCTCTCTATATTAGGTCAATAAAAGTACTGTCTGTTAGGTCAATAAAAGTAATGTCTACATTAGGTCAGTAAAAGTAACGTCTGTTAGGTCAATAAAAGTACTGTCTACATTAGGTCAATAAAAGTACTGTCTACATTAGGTCAATAAAAGTACTGTCTGTTAGGCCAATAAAAGTACTGTATGTTAGGTCAATAAAAGTATTATCTGTTAGGTCAATAAAAGTATTCTACATTAGGTCAATAAAAGTACTGTCTGTTAGGCCAATAAAAGTACTGTATGTTAGGTCAATAAAAGTATTATCTGTTAGGTCAATAAAAGTATTCTACATTAGGTCAATAAAAGTACTGTCTGTTAGGTCAATAAAAGTACTGTCTGTTAGGTCAATAAAAGTACTGTCTGTTAGGTCAATAAAAGTACTGTCTGTTAGGTCAATAAAAGTACTGTCTGTTAGGTCATTAAAAGTACTGTATGTTACGTCAATAAAAGTACTGCCTGTTAGGTCAATAAAAGTATTGTCTGTTAGGTCAATAAAAGTATTCTACATTAGGTCAATAAAAGTACTGTCTGTTAGGTCAATACAAGTGCTCTCTATATTAGGTCAATAAAAGTACTGTCTGTTAGGTCAATAAAAGTAATGTCTACATTAGGTCAGTAAAAGTAACGTCTGTTAGGTCAATAAAAGTACTGTCTACATTAGGTCAATAAAAGTACTGTCTACATTAGGTCAATAAAAGTACTGTCTGTTAGGCCAATAAAAGTACTGTATGTTAGGTCAATAAAAGTATTATCTGTTAGGTCAATAAAAGTATTCTACATTAGGTCAATAAAAGTACTGTCTGTTAGGCCAATAAAAGTACTGTATGTTAGGTCAATAAAAGTATTATCTGTTAGGTCAATAAAAGTATTCTACATTAGGTCAATAAAAGTACTGTCTGTTAGGTCAATAAAAGTACTGTCTGTTAGGTCAATAAAAGTACTGTATGTTAGGTCAATAAAAGTATTATCTGTTAGGTCAATAAAAGTATTCTACATTAGGTCAATAAAAGTACTGTCTGTTAGGTCAATAAAAGTATTCTACATTAGGTCAATAAAAGTACTGTCTGTTAGGCCAATAAAAGTACTGTCTGCTAGGTCAATGAAAGTACTGTCTACATTAGGTCAATAAAAGTACTGTCTGTTAGGCCAATAAAAGTACTGTCTGTTAGGTCAATAAAAGTACTGTCTGTTAGGCCAATAAAAGTACTGTCTGTTAGGTCAATAAAAGTACTGTCTGTTAGGTCAATAAAAGTACTGTCTGTTAGGTCAATAAAAGTACTGGCTGTTAGGCCAATAAAAGTACTGGCTGTTAGGCCAATAAAAGTACTGGCTGTTAGGTCAATAAAAGTACTGCCTGTTAAGTCAATACAAGTATTCTACATTAGGTCAATAAAAGTAACGTCTGTTAGGCCAATAAAAGTACTGTCTGTTAGGTCAATAAAAGTAATGCCTGTTAGGTCAATAAAAGTAGTCTACATAAGGTCAATAAAAGTAACGTTTGTTAGGTCAATAAAAGTACTGTCTGTTAGGTCAATAAAAGTGCTGTCTACATTAGGTCAATAAAAGTACTGTCTGTTAGGTCAATAAAAGTATTCTACATTAGGTCAATAAAAGTACTGTCTGTTAGGTCAATAATAGTACTGTCTACATTAGGTCAATAAAAGTACTGTCTGTTAGGTCAATAAAAGTACTGTCTGTTATGTCAATAAAAGTAGTCTACATAAGGTCAATAAAAGTAACGTTTGTTAGGTCAATAAAAGTACTGTCTGTTAGGTCAATAAAAGTACTGTCTACATTAGGTCAATAAAAGTAACGTTTGTTAGGTCAATAAAAGTACTGTCTGTTAGGTCAATAAAAGTAGTCTACATAAGGTCAATAAAAGTATTGTCTGTTAGGTCAATAAAAGTACTGTCTGTTAGGTCAATAAAAGTACTGTCTGTTAGGTCAATAAAAGTACTGTCTACATTAGGTCAATAAAAGTACTGTCTGTTAGGTCAATAAAAGTAGTCTACATAAGGTCAATAAAAGTACTGTCTGTTAGGTCGATAAAAGTACTGTCTGTTAGGTCAATAAAAGTACTGTCTACATTAGGTCAATAAAAGTACTGTCTGTTAGGTCAATAAAACTACTGTCTGTTAGGTCAATAAAAGTATTGTCTGTTAGGTCAATAAAAGTAGTCTACATTAGGTCAATAAAAGTACTGTCTGTTAGGTCAATAAAAGCACTGTCTGTTAGGTCAATAAAAGTACTGTCTGTTAGGTCATTAAAAGTACTGTATGTTAGGTCAATAAAAGTACTGCCTGTTAGGTCAATAAAAGTATTGTCTGTTAGGTCAATAAAAGTATTCTACATTAGGTCAATAAAAGTACTGTCTGTTAGGTCAATACAAGTGCTCTCTATATTAGGTCAATAAAAGTACTGTCTGTTAAGTCAATAAAAGTACTGTCTACATTAGGTCAATAAAAGTACTGTCTACATTAGGTCAATAAAAGTACTGTCTGTTAGGCCAATAAAAGTACTGTATGTTAGGTCAATAAAAGTATTATCTGTTAGGTCAATAAAAGTATTCTACATTAGGTCAATAAAAGTACTGTCTGTTAGGCCAATAAAAGTACTGTATGTTAGGTCAATAAAAGTATTATCTGTTAGGTCAATAAAAGTATTCTACATTAGGTCAATAAAAGTACTGTCTGTTAGGTCAATAAAAGTACTGTCTGTTAGGTCAATAAAAGTACTGTATGTTAGGTCAATAAAAGTATTATCTGTTAGGTCAATAAAAGTATTCTACATTAGGTCAATAAAAGTACTGTCTGTTAGGTCAATAAAAGTATTCTACATTAGGTCAATAAAAGTACTGTCTGTTAGGCCAATAAAAGTACTGTCTGCTAGGTCAATGAAAGTACTGTCTACATTAGGTCAATAAAAGTACTGTCTGTTAGGCCAATAAAAGTACTGTCTGTTAGGTCAATAAAAGTACTGTCTGTTAGGCCAATAAAAGTACTGTCTGTTAGGTCAATAAAAGTACTGTCTGTTAGGTCAATAAAAGTACTGTCTGTTAGGTCAATAAAAGTACTGGCTGTTAGGCCAATAAAAGTACTGGCTGTTAGGCCAATAAAAGTACTGGCTGTTAGGTCAATAAAAGTACTGCCTGTTAAGTCAATACAAGTATTCTACATTAGGTCAATAAAAGTAACGTCTGTTAGGCCAATAAAAGTACTGTCTGTTAGGTCAATAAAAGTAATGCCTGTTAGGTCAATAAAAGTAGTCTACATAAGGTCAATAAAAGTAACGTTTGTTAGGTCAATAAAAGTACTGTCTGTTAGGTCAATAAAAGTGCTGTCTACATTAGGTCAATAAAAGTACTGTCTTTTAGGTCAATAAAAGTACTGTCTACATTAGGTCAAAAAAAATACTGTCTGTTAGGTCAATAAAAGTAGTCTACATAAGGTCAATAAAAGTAACGTTTGTTAGGTCAATAAAAGTACTGTCTGTTAGGTCAATAAAAGTACTGTCTACATTAGGTCAATAAAAGTAACGTTTGTTAGGTCAATAAAAGTACTGTCTGTTAGGTCAATAAAAGTAGTCTACATATGGTCAATAAAAGTATTGTCTGTTAGGTCAATAAAAGTACTGTCTGTTAGGTCAATAAAAGTACTGTCTGTTAGGTCAATAAAAGTACTGTCTACATTAGGTCAATAAAAGTACTGTCTGTTAGGTCAATAAAAGTAGTCTACATAAGGTCAATAAAAGTACTGTCTGTTAGGTCGATAAAAGTACTGTCTGTTAGGTCAATAAAAGTACTGTCTACATTAGGTCAATAAAAGTACTGTCTGTTAGGTCAATAAAACTACTGTCTGTTAGGTCAATAAAAGTATTGTCTGTTAGGTCAATAAAAGTAGTCTACATTAGGTCAATAAAAGTACTGTCTGTTAGGTCAATAAAAGCACTGTCTGTTAGGTCAATAAAAGTACTGTCTGTTAGGTCAATAAAAGTATTGTCTGTTAGGTCAATAAAGGTACTGTCTATATTAGGTCAGTAAAAGTACTGTCTACATTAGGTCAATACAATTACTGTCTGTTAGGTCAATAAAAGTACTGTCTGTTAGGTCAATAAAGGTACTGTCTACATTAGGTCAGTAAAAGTACTGTCTACATTTGGTCAATAAAAGTAATGCCTGTTAGGTCAATAAAAGTAGTCTACATAAGGTCAATAAAAGTAACGTCTGTTAGGTCAATAAAAGTACTGTCTGTTAGGTCATTAAAAGTACTGTATATATTAGGTCATTAAAAGTACTGTATGTTAGGTCAATAAAAGTACTGCCTGTTAGGTCAATAAAAGTACTGTCTGTTAGGTGATTAAAAGTACTGTATGTTAGGTCATTAAAAGTACTGTATGTTAGGTCAATAAAAGTACTGCCTGTTAGGTCAATAAAAGTATTGTCTGTTAGGTCAATAAAAGTATTCTACATTAGGTCAATAAAAGTACTGTCTGTTAGGTCAATACAAGTGCTCTCTACATTAGATCAATAAAAGTACTGTCTACATTAGGTCAGTAAAAGTACTGTCTACATTAGGTCAATAAAAGTACTGTCTACATTAGGTCAATAAAAGTACTGTCTGTTAGGTCAAAAAAAGTACTGTATGTTAGGTCAATAAAAGTACTGTCTGTTAGGTCAATAAAAGTACTGTATGTTAGGTCAATAAAAGTATTCTACATTAGGTCAATAAAAGTACTGTCTGTTAGGTCAATAAAAGTACTGTCTGTTAGGTCAATTAAAGTATTCTACATTAGGTCAATAAAAGTACTGTCTGTTAGGTCAATTAAAGTATTCTACATTAGGTCAATAAAAGTACTGTCTGTTAGGCCAATAAAAGTACTGTCTGTTAGGTCAATGACAGTACTGTCTACATTAGGTCAATAAAAGTACTGTCTGTTAGGCCAATAAAAGTACTGTCTGTTAGGTCAATAAAAGTATTGTGTGTTAGGTCAATAAAAGTATTGTCTGTTAAATCAATAAAAGTATTCTACATTAGGTCAATAAAAGTACTGTCTGTTAGGCCAATAAAAGTACTGTCTGCTAGGTCAATGAAAGTACTGTCTACATTAGGTCAATAAAAGTACTGTCTGTTAGGCCAATAAAAGTACTGTCTGTTAGGTCAATAAAAGTACTGTCTGTTAGGTCAATAAAAGTACTGTCTGTTAGGTCAATAAAAGTACTGTCTACGTTAGGTTAATAAAAGTACTGTCTGTTAGGTCAATAGAAGTACTGTCTACATTAGGCCAATAAAAGTACTGGCTGTTAGGCCAATAAAAGTACTGGCTGTTAGGCCAATAAAAGTACTGGCTGTTAGGCCAATAAAAGTACTGGCTGTTAGGTCAATAAAAGTACTGCCTGTTAGGTCAATAAAAGTAGTCTACATTAGGTCAATAAAAGTATTGTCTGTTAAGTCAATACAAGTATTCTACATTAGGTCAATAAAAGTAACGTCTGTTAGGCCAATAAAAGTACTGTCTGTTAGGTCAATGAAAGTACTGTCTACATTAGGGCAATACAAGTACTGTCTGTTAGGCCAATAAAAGTACTGTCTGTTAAGTCAATAAAAGTAATGCCTGTTAGGTCAATAAAAGTAGTCTACATTAGGTCAATAAAAGTACTGCCTGTTCGGGCAATAAAAGTACTGTCTGTTAGTCCAATAAAAGTACTGTCTGTTAGGCCAATAAAAGTACTGTCTGTTAGGTCAATAAAAGTGCTGTCTACATTAGGTCAATAAAAGTACTGTCTGTTAGGTAAATAAAAGTGCTGTCTACATTAGGTCAATAAAAGTACTGTCTCTTAGGTCAATAAAAGTACTGTCTGTTAGGTCTGTTAGGTCAATAAAAGTACTGTCTGTTAGGTCAATAAAAGTGCTGTCTACATTAGGTCAATAAAAGTACTGTCTGTTAGGTTAATAAAAGTACTGTCTACATTAGGTCAATAAAAGTACTGTCTGTTAGGTCAATTAAATTACTGTCTATTAGGTCTGTTAGGTCAATAAAAGTACTGTCTGTTAGGTCAATAAAAGTACTGTCTACATTAGGCCAATAAAAGTACTGGCTGTTAGGCCAATAAAAGTACTGGCTGTTAGGCCAATAAAAGTACTGGCTGTTAGGTCAATAAAAGTACTGTCTGTTAGGTGATTAAAAGTACTGTATGTTAGGTCATTAAAAGTACTGTATGTTAGGTCAATAAAAGTACTGCCTGTTAGGTCAATAAAAGTATTGTCTGTTAGGTCAATAAAAGTATTCTACATTAGGTCAATAAAAGTACTGTCTGTTAGGTCAATACAAGTGCTCTCTACATTAGGTCAGTAAAAGTAACGTCTGTTAGGTCAATAAAAGTACTGTCTACATTAGGTCAATAAAAGTACTGTCTACATTAGGTCAATAAAAGTACTGTCTCTTAGGCCAATAAAAGTACTGTATGTTAGGTCAATAAAAGTACTGTATGTTAGGTCAATAAAAGTATTATCTGTTAGGTCAATAAAAGTATTCTACATTAGGTCAATAAAAGTACTGTCTGTTAGGTCAATTAAAGTATTCTACATTAGGTCAATAAAAGTATTGTCTGTTAAGTCAATAAAAGTATTCTACATTAGGTCAATAAAAGTACTGTCTGTTAGGCCAATAAAAGTACTGTCTGTTGGGTCAATGAAAGTACTGTCTACATTAGGTCAATAAAAGTACTGTCTGTTAGGCCAATAAAAGTACTGTCTGTTAGGTCAATAAAAGTATTGTCTGTTAGGTCAATAAAAGTATTGTCTGTTAAGTCAATAAAAGTATTCTACATTAGGTCAATAAAAGTACTGTCTGTTAGGTCAATAAAAGTACTGTCTGTTAGGTCAATAAAAGTACTGTCTACGTTAGGTCAATAAAAGTACTGTCTGTTAGGTCAATAAAAGTACTGTCTACATTAGGCCATTTAAAAGTACTGGCTGTTAGGCCAATAAAAGTACTGGCTGTTAGGCCAATAAAAGTACTGGCTGTTAGGCCAATAAAAGTACTGGCTGTTAGGTCAATAAAAGTACTGCCTGTTAGGTCAATAAAAGTAGTCTACATTAGGTCAATAAAAGTATTGTCTGTTAAGTCAATACAAGTATTCTACATTAGGTCAATAAAAGTAACGTCTGTTAGGCCAATAAAAGTACTGTCTGTTAGGTCAATAAAAGTACTGTCTACATTAGGGCAATACAAGTACTGTCTGTTAGGCCAATAAAAGTAATGCCTGTTAGGTCAATAAAAGTAGTCTACATTAGGTCAATAAAAGTCCTGCCTGTTAGGGCAATAAAAGTACTGTCTGTTAGGCCAATAAAAGTACTGTCTGTTAGGTCAATAAAAGTGCTGTCTACATTAGGTCAATAAAAGTACTGTCTGTTAGGTCAATAAAAGTGCTGTCTACATTAGGTCAATAAAAGTACTGTCTCTTAGGTCAATAAAAGTACTGTCTGTTAGGTCTGTTAGGTCAATAAAAGTACTGTCTGTTAGGTCAATTAAAGTGCTGTCTACATTAGGTCAATAAAAGTACTGTCTACATTAGGTCAATAAAAGTACTGTCTGTTAGGTCAATTAAATTACTGTCTATTAGGTCTGTTAGGTCAATACAAGTACTGTCTGTTAGGTCAATAAAAGTACCGTCTGTTAGGTCAATAAAAGTACTGTCTACATTAGGCCAATAAAAGTACTGGCTGTTAGGCCAATAAAAGTACTGGCTGTTAGGCCAATAAAAGTACTGGCTGTTAGGCCAATAAAAGTACTGGCTGTTAGGTCAATAAAAGTACTGCCTGTTAGGTCAATAAAAGTAGTGTACATTAGGTCAATAAAAGTATTGTCTGTTAAGTCAATACAAGTATTCTACATTAGGTCAATAAAAGTAACGTCTGTTAGGCCAATAAAAGTACTGTCTGTTAGGTCAATGAAAGTACTGTCTACATTAGGGCAATACAAGTACTGTCTGTTAGGCCAATAAAAGTAATGCCTGTTAGTTCAATAAAAGTAGTCTACATTAGGTCAATAAAAGTACTGTCTGTTAGGTCAATAAAAGTACTGCCTGTTAGGCCAATAAAAGTACTGTCTGTTAGGCCAATAAATGTACTGTCTGTTAGGCCAATAAAAGTACTGTCTGTTAGGTCAATAAAAGTGCTGTCTACATTAGGTCAATAAAAGTACTGTCTGTTAGGTCAATAAAAGTACTGTCTACATTAGGTCAATAAAAGTACTGTCTGTTAGGTCAATTAAATTACTGTCTGTTAGGTCAATAAAAGTACTGTCTGTTAGGTCAATAAAAGTACTGTCTGTTAGGTCAATAAAAGTGCTGTCTACATTAGGTCAATAAAAGTGCTATCTACATTAGGTCAATAAAAGTACTGTATGTTAGGTCAATAAAAGTACTGTCTGTTAGGTCAATAAAAGTACTGTCTACATTAGGTCAATAAAAGTACTGTATGTTAGGTCAATAAAAGTACTGTCTGTTAGGTCAATAAAAGTACTGTATGTTAGGTCAATAAAAGTACTGTATGTTAGGTCAATAAAAGTATTGTCTGTTAAGTCAATAAAAGTATTCTACATTAGGTCAATAAAAGTACTGTCTGTTAGGTCAATAAAAGTACTGTCTGTTAGGTCAATAAAAGTACTGTCTACGTTAGGTCAATAAAAGTACTGTCTGTTAGGTCAATAAAAGTACTGTCTACATTAGGCCATTTAAAAGTACTGGCTGTTAGGCCAATAAAAGTACTGGCTGTTAGGCCAATAAAAGTACTGGCTGTTAGGCCAATAAAAGTACTGGCTGTTAGGTCAATAAAAGTACTGCCTGTTAGGTCAATAAAAGTAGTCTACATTAGGTCAATAAAAGTATTGTCTGTTAAGTCAATACAAGTATTCTACATTAGGTCAATAAAAGTAACGTCTGTTAGGCCAATAAAAGTACTGTCTGTTAGGTCAATAAAAGTACTGTCTACATTAGGGCAATACAAGTACTGTCTGTTAGGCCAATAAAAGTAATGCCTGTTAGGTCAATAAAAGTACTGTCTGTTAGGTCAATAAAAGTCCTGCCTGTTAGGGCAATAAAAGTACTGTCTGTTAGGCCAATAAAAGTACTGTCTGTTAGGTCAATAAAAGTGCTGTCTACATTAGATCAATAAAAGTACTGTCTGTTAGGTCAATAAAAGTGCTGTCTACATTAGGTCAATAAAAGTACTGTCTCTTAGGTCAATAAAAGTACTGTCTGTTAGGTCTGTTAGGTCAATAAAAGTACTGTCTGTTAGGTCAATAAAAGTGCTGTCTACATTAGGTCAATAAAAGTACTGTCTACATTAGGTCAATAAAAGTACTGTCTGTTAGGTCAATTAAATTACTGTCTATTAGGTCTGTTAGGTCAATAAAAGTACTGTCTGTTAGGTCAATAAAAGTACTGTCTACATTAGGCCAATAAAAGTACTGGCTGTTAGGCCAGTAAAAGTACTGGCTGTTAGGCCAATAAAAGTACTGGCTGTTAGGCCAATAAAAGTACTGGCTGTTAGGTCAATAAAAGTACTGCCTGTTAGGTCAATAAAAGTAGTGTACATTAGGTCAATAAAAGTATTGTCTGTTAAGTCAATACAAGTATTCTACATTAGGTCAATAAAAGTAACGTCTGTTAGGCCAATAAAAGTACTGTCTGTTAGGTCAATGAAAGTACTGTCTACATTAGGGCAATACAAGTACTGTCTGTTAGGCCAATAAAAGTAATGCCTGTTAGTTCAATAAAAGTAGTCTACATTAG